>NC_061512.1:241016591-241201959 GCF_022539505.1 Lolium rigidum | reverse complement strand
GCTTTACCATGTTTACCTGGAGCACTCCACCACAACAACCCCATTCAAGATGGCTATGCTCGTGTCACGGTGGAGGATATAGTCCAAGGGTTTGAGGACCTGGACATTGACATTGCTACACCTGAAGGGGAGAGGAGACTTGGAGATGTCAAGCGCCAGTTCATTCTATGGCAAAAGAAGTTTATCAAGTTTCCAGGCGAGGCGCCAAGGACAACAAGTCCACCCCCCTACGGTGGTGGTGGTGGCGGTGGCGGTTGTGGTGGTGGTGCTTCACCTACACCTCCTTCACGTCAGCCGACGCCGCCCCCCAATTCACCTCCGGCGGGTAAGCAGCCGCCGCCCCCTAGTCCGCCCCGGGCGGGTAAGCAGACGCCGCCCCCCAATCCACCTCCGGCGAAGAAGCAGAAGCAGCAGTCCTGGAGTATTAACCCGGACCCTTATGTACCTAAGATAACAAAGGTACCGGAGCCATCACTGAAGCCTCTCCCCACGAGGCCTTGGGAACGTAGTGCCGAGGAAGTCGAGGCGGCCGCGACTGCTGAATATGAGAAATGGAAGGCGGACTGCAAGAAGAAAAGAGAGCCCGAGCCCAAGCCAGTATTTTCTGATGAGCAAAAGAAGTGGGCTAAGTCATTTTTGAACACACCGTCCCAAGCCGCGAAGAATCTGCCGACGACTATGCACGTGAACTTCGTAATCAGGCACGCATGTTCAAGGAGAAGAAAGAGGAGGCCGAGAAAGCGGAATTAGAAAGTAAAAAAGCGGGAAACGAGTTGCCCAGCTCGGGGAACAAAGTAAACAATCGATTGCCCCGCTTATAGTGACAGCCGCCGGTCCGGATGCCCCCGATATCGTAGAAGCTGCGGCAGCACGAGGGATTGACTCGTAACGAGTGCCGGAGAACAAGCGGCCAACTTAGGTATTACTCTTCGTGAGCTGTTAGGCCTTGATGAGGCGCCAGTGAAGGGGGTAGTACTTACATATGTGAAGAATGGGCCTCTCGTCGAGCCTGCGCGAGAAGAGGATCTACCTCCACAAATGAAAGGTCTGCTGAAATGGTACAAGGGTTACATAAAAAATAAAAACGCCAAAGAATATATTTATGCGGAAGTTGGATATGAGCATCACTTCAAACATTACTCTGTACAAATTCATATGAGTGAATTGTTCTAGCTTTTCAATCTGCGCGATCTCGACAAATCTATCATCAGTTGCTACGTTCTGTAAGTGATTTATTTCTTCCCCATCTCGTTCATATTGCCTGCACTATATATATATATGTCCTAACTATATTGTTGTGTCCGCTATTATACATGCAGAATGAAGATTAAGGAATGCAAAGTAAGAAACATCCATGATGTTGGGTTCATTGACCCACACATCGTTAATGGATATACGTTACAACATCACCCCGCCGACGTGGAGGCAGACCTGTGGCAGTTTCTTACAAAGCAGGAACTCAAAAGTGATATTCTTTTTCCTTACCATTTTGGGTGAGTGTTTATGTCTTGACCACATTCTCTTTTGTTTACTCCATGCATGGTATGTGGCCGGCTAATCGATGAGTTATGCATGACGTCTTGTGCATGTATCGTGTCCGCAGGTTCCACTTGGATTCTGCTAGTAATTAAAGTTGACAAATCAGAATGTCTCGTCCACGACTCTCTGAATATGGATCCGGCGCTTTGGGCCGACATGAGAAAAATGATTCAAAAGTAATTGTTTTCATTCATTTGCGCTCTATATCGATCGGCCTATTTCGTTCATTTCCTAATTAAGCTTCAAGTAATTAACTAATAACTCTCTTGTTCATTTAATTTTCTTTGCCTCGTAGGGTTTGGAGACGGTTCTCGGATACAAAGGTCGGTGAATTCAAAAAAGAGCTACATTTCATGCGGTCAAAGGCTAAGAATGGTGGCGATATTCAGCCACCGGGGACCAATCTATGTGGATACTATGTACGTGAGATGATCCGGAGATACACCTCGAGCGCGTTCCGAGTGATACCAATGCTCAGAGGAATAACCTCCGGATGATGCTTAGTCCAGAAGCTCGCTTCCGACCACTTCAAGAGGAACTAGCTAGATGGTTCACGAGGGAAGTCCTCGATCCTAAAGAAGAACACCATTACGAGGACGTAGAACTATACATGCATTAAATTATGTATGGAAACTTGTTCAAACTTGTATATGGTCATCCGATGATATTGAATATATATTGTATATTCCTCTTGAATTCTTTTTGGTTCTAATTTCAAATTTGTTTGAAATTGTACATTCATATGCATGTATGTAGTACCGTAGAATATGTGAAACTCCTTCAAAATTACAATAAAGCACAAAAGAAATAAAACAATACAAATTAAACGAGAAAACAGGTTTAGGGGGGGGGGCAGGTTTGGGGGGGCCTAAAACCCTAAACCTGCGGCGGCCTTTAGTCGCGGTTGGCCAGAAGAACCGCGACTAAAGGTCCTCCGCCCCGACGGCCGCCTGGCGCCCACGTGGACGGCCTTTAGTCGCGGTTCTTAAGCAACCGCGACTAAAAGGGGGGGGCCTTTAGTCGCGCTCCTTTGGTCGCGGTTGCGCAACCGCGACTAATGGCAGTTGCGAACCGCGACCAAAGGCCCTTTTTCCACTTATGCTATTAATTCCAAACGACGTTGTCGGTTCACCGAGATTTGAATCTGTAACATGTGAATTATAAATTCTTTCATGGCCATACAACTCTGGAGTCTGGACCCGAACAAGGAGGGACAACTCTGAACTAAAAAATGACAGAGAAAAGAGCATCTTAAAACAGACAGTGGCAACAGCCCAACAAGGTTTCATGAAGAAAAACAACGATCGGTCCAACATCATGTGGCTTCTTCTCCTTGGCTCCTTCTTCCCGGCAAACAAAATCAAGTGCTTCAACGCTGGCAAAATCATGGCGAGATGAACAAACCAACATAGTTATCAGATACCGCAGCATATATGTCCGTTTCTATCTGCATGTTTGTGATGTACCAATTCCAGACCAGCTCGGCTACTAGTGTATGGTTGAGCACCTGAGCTTGTTTATACAGTATGGCGGCTAGCTGATATCGATCTCATGAAAATATTCTTAAAGGAATTGTTCGCATGCATGCAGAGACGTTGAGCTTCACCTGTAAAGTGTAAATCTCCAGCCGTCGTCACATGGCCCTAGCTGCCGGGAATACCAAATCAGGCATAGATTAGTGCATGTTGATCCAGCAGGAAGAAGCTCTTTAGGTTGGACGCCACGCTCTACCGAATCCTTTTCTGTAGTATAAGAAACCTGGTGATGCCAATTCCTTTTACCTCTTCTTCAAGAAGTATAGCGACAAGCCTCAGCCTCCTGCTCCCTCGATCCGGTGGTGTGCTGCCGATCAGCAAAGAGCGCGCAATGGCCATAGTGGGCCTCATCCCGTTCGTCTACGCGACGATCAAGAGGAAGCGGAGGTCGATGGCGAGGGCTGCCGACAGCTACGCTTACCTTGCCACCGGCGGCACCGTGGCGCGGGGGCACGAGCACGCGCGCGGCGCCTACCAGTCTCAGAGCTGCCATTTCACCGTGCGCCCTTCGCCGGACGACGAGGTCGGTTTCCCGTACGACTTCCACGGCCCCGCTCGCCCTCCACCACCGAAGATGGACGTTCTCTCGCGGGAGCTGCTTTCGGCGGCCCGGTGCGAGCTCAAGCTGGCCACCGTCGGGGCGCCTGCGCTCGGTCGGGAGAGCGCGCGCTTCGAAGGCGGCGGCTACCAGTCTCAGAGCTGTCGGTTCGCGGTGCGTCCTACGCCGCTCAACGATCCAGTCGTGTCGAGCGACAGCGGCGCCTTCCGCCGCGCGCTGGGCGCGCAACCGGAGGGTCTCGCGCGACAGCTGCTTCTGCCGGCCAGCAGACATGACGGCCTCGCCACGGACACCGCGCGGGGACAGGAGCACGCGCGCTCCGACGGCAACAAGTCCCAGAGCTGCCGCTTCGCCGTGCACCATTCGGCTGCCTACGAGCGCGGTGTCTCGCACGACAGCGTCGCCAGCCCGCCGTCCGAGGATCTCTCGGGCAAGCTGCTCCTGCCGGCCGGTCGGACTGAGCGTGTGCTGTCCAGGTCCCTGAGGTTTAGCAGCATGCGCGTGTTCGCGTGGTGAAGTGGCGCCACCTGCCTAGCAAAGTAACACGGTGCTGCTGCTTTCTGTCGAGCAGTTCCTGTGCAGTGAGCCAGTGACAGAACAATGAGACCGGCGGTTGGGCCAGCGGCGAGACGTAGGAGGGAGCTTGACGTGTTATGCTCTTCGTGGAGTCCTTGTCGAGGTGAGATCGAGGCTGCCTGTCCCGAGGTGCGTGGTGCGTGGTGAACGGGAGCGGAGACGATGACTCGCGGTGGGAAGCGTCGGCGGTGGGTGCGTGCTGCGCCGCGGCCGCCGCCCATGGCGCCGGCGTGAGCTAGCTATGTGGGTGTGCGGCGTCTTGGGTGTGGGTGTTACTGATTTGCCTCCATGTTTCGGCGACGAGGGTATTGGACTTGCTACGGTCACTTACTTTGGTAGGTTTAATGTGGCTTAAGCTTTGACCGAAGCCGAGTGTCCACTAAGCTTCTAATAAGGCACATTTTGTAACTACATGTTTGGAAGAGTTCATAGATGAATGTTCACTACTTCCTCCGTCCAACATTCGAATTTAGATACATCTAAAACATCAGTATATTGACAGAGGTATGTTCTAGTCCGGGCTTTCCGGTCCCAACTCTCAAGGTCCGTTTGGCACCCATGCTCCATTCCATTTGGCATTCATTTGGCGAAATTGAAATTCCAAGCCGAAAAATTATGTTTGGCTGCCACGTAGATTTGTGAAATAAAATGATTTCTGTATCACATTTTGCTGTCATTTTTGGCAAGAATTCATAAATCGTATACTCCTTCGATTCCTTAATATAAGCCATACGACTTCGTCATGGAAATTAAGAACGCACGTTCAGGAAAAATTACACCAACTTTCGGCGAGATTACCACTGAACAATTGAAGTGAGAAAATAGTGGGCTTTGCATAAGATAAGAATACATAAACTAATCTCTTTAAAAATATGCGGTAGTTTGCGTCTCCATGGACGTTGCATGGTTGCGCCGAGCGTCCTCCTTTTCTTACCCGGTCCCGCACATTAGGGACAGCGAAATCAACCGCTTTGATTTGCTTCTTTTTCTCCTTCTTTGTTGCCTTAGTGCGACGCCACCATCCCAACCCCACCTCCCGCCGCCCGCCGCACCTTCGAGTACACGCCGTCTGCTCGGTCCTTGCCGCGCCGGAGAACAGGATTTCAGTTGGAGTAGGCTCAGGCGCGCACATGTCGCCTATTTGGGGGCGCAAACTTTTCCAGTTGCGCCGCCCGGCCTCGCCGCTCATGACCTGTTCGGTCAATTGTGTCGGTAGGTTTCTTACTTGTGTTTTGGACGCTATTGTGTGCGGACATTGATCCGTAGTTGCTACCCACGCAGATGGACATGTGGCAGATGTTGGACAAGTTTCGTGCGGAGGTCGTTGACTCCTCTTTCGATGAAGAGTCCGATAAGTCGATGCAGACAATGGCTACTGTTGCGGCCTCCATCCTCCACGAGTACAATGCCAGCCAGACGCCGGTGCATCGGGGCTCTGCGAAGGGCCGCTCACAAAAACTGTCGCGCAACAGAGTGGAAGGGCACCTTCGGCTCCACAAGGACTACTTCCACCGCACCAATCTGGTGTTCCCGAAAAATTGTTCCGGCGCCGGTACAGGATGTCAAGGGACCTATTCATGGTTATTCTACGGGCGTCAGAGACTACGACCCATATTTCCAATGCAGACCCGATGCAACAGGTGCGCTAGGCTTCACCTCCTACCAAAAATGTTCCGCAGCTATTCGCATGCTATCATATGGAATAGCTGCTGATATATTCGATGAGTATCTTCGAATGTGAGAGCACCTGCCTTGAGTCCATGTACCGGTTTTACCGAGCCGTGATTGCCGTGTTCGGACAACATTACTGTAGGGAGCCAACAGTTGAGGATATAAGGCAGCTGTTGTCTATCAAAGAGTCTAGAGAGTTCCTAGGCATGATTGGCAGCATAGAGTGCATACACTGGGAGTGGAAGAACTGCCCATTTGGATGGCAGAGTCAGTACATCGGTCATGCTGAGGGACGCACTGTCATTCTTGAAGCAGTGATATCTCAAGATTTATGGATTTGGCATCCATTCTTTAGCATGGCCAGTTCCAACAATGACATCAATGTGTTGCACCGATCAATGAGTTTCAACAGGCTTATGCAAGGCAAAGCTCCCCGGGTGAGGTACGAGGTCAATGGAAATGAATATGACAAGCCATATTATCTTGCTGATGGCATCTACCCTGACTGGGCCACACTCATGAAGACTGTTCGTAATCCAAACACAGAGAAGACGAAGAGGTTTGCCAAGATGCAAGAGGCTTGCAGAAAAGATGTGGAGCGAGGATTTGGCGTGCTCCAAGCTCAGTGGGCAATTGTCCGTCACCCGGCAAGAACATGGTCGCTGGAGACCATGCATGAGCTGATGACATGCTGCGTGATCATGCACAACATTATCGTTGAGAACGAGCGTCCTGATGGCCGCAATGAGCACCAATAGAAATTCCAAGGTGAGCTGGTTGCGCCAATCTCTGGGGCATTATCCCGGGAGGAGTATCTGCATATGAATGTAGAAGTCACTGGATCGTGTGCAAACGCCTACAGACGAATCTGATTGAGCATCAGTGGGCATTGGTTGGCAATGAAGACAATGTCTAGAGAAATACCATCTTATTTTCATGTAGACTTTTAAACATTTGGATGTAATAACTGAGACTACTTTGAACCGGTTTATTTTGTTGTTTTAAAACATCCCAATTCATGCGGACGCGCAAATGCGTCGGGCCGCTAGAGGCACCCCCAGGTGCAAACGGACTCACGGACAAAAGCGGTCATTTTCGCGTCTGCCGGACGACGCAAACGGCGCGCGGACAAAACGATCATTTTCGCGTCCGCCAGACGACGCAAACAAACGCGCGCGGACAATTTAGGCGTCTGAAATGCGCCGCCCCGTTCAAGATGCTCTTATATCTAGGAACGGAGGTAGTACGAATTAGCACATAATGGAGACAATACAGTAGCACATATACCACAACTGAATTTAAATTTTGTCAAATGAATTCAACATCTAGCCAAACAAGTTGATTATCAACTTTCATCTTACGATTTTTTTTTTGGAATGTCAGTAGGAGAGCTACTAAATTCATTGATTAGGTAGAAGTTCAAGGAGATATGCCCTAGAGGCAATAATAAAGTGGTTATTATTTATATCTTTATGTTTATGATAAATGTTTATATACCATGCTATAATTGTATTAACCGAAACATTAGTACATGTGTGATATGTAGACAAATAAGAAGTCCCTAGTATGCCTCTTAAACTAGCTTGTTGATTAATGGATGATTAGTTTCATAATCATGAACATTGGATGTTATTAATAACAAGGTTATGTCATTGCATGAATGATATAATGGACACACCCAATTAAGCGTAGCATAAGATCACGTCATTAAGTTATTTGCTATAAGCTTTCGATACATAGTTACCTAGTCCTTATGACCATGAGATCATGTAAATCACTTATACCGGAAAGGTACTTTGATTACATCAAACGCCACTGCGTAAATGGGTGGTTATAAAGGTGGGATTAAGTATCCGGAAAGTATGAGTTGAGGCATATGGATCAATAGTGGGATTTGTCCATCCCGATGACGGATAGATATACTCCGGGCCCTCTCGGTGGAATGTCGTCTAATGTCTTGCAAGCATATGAATAAGTTCATAAGAGACCACATACCACGGTACGAGTAAAGAGTACTTGTCAGGAGACGAGGTTGAACAAGGTATAGTGTGATACCGATGATCAAACCTCGGACAAGTAAAATATCGTGTGACAAAGGGAATTGGTATCGTATGTGAATGGTTCATTCGATCACTAAAGTCATCGTTGAATATGTGGGAGCCATTATGGATCTCCGAGATCCCGCTATTGGTTATTGGTCGGAGAGAGTACTCAACCATATCCGCATAGTTCGCGAACCGTAGGGTGACACACTTAAAGTTGGATGTTGAAATGGTAGTACTTGAATATGGAATGAAGTTGGAATATTTGTTCGGAGTCCCGGATGTGATCCCGGACATCACGAGGAGTTCCGGAATGGTCCGGAGAATAAGATTCATATATAGGATGTCATTTTATGTGAATAAAATGTCGCGGAAGGTTCTATGGAAGGTTCTAGAAGGTTCTAGAAAAGTCCGGAAGAAACCACCAAGGAAGGTGGAGTCCACAAGGGACTCCACCTCCATGGCCGGCCAGCCCTAGATGGGGTGGAGTCCCAAGTGGACTCCACCATAGGGGGCCGGCCACCCCCTATGGGAGGTGGAAATCCCACCTTTGGGTGGGAGTCCTAGTTGGGCTAGGTTTCACCACCATATGGAAGGTTTTGGTTCGGGTCTTATTCGAAGACTTGGAGACCAACTCTTGGGGATCCACCTATATAATGAGGGGCCAAGGGAGGGGGCCGGCCACCCCAAGACCACAAGCCGGCCACCCCCCCTATGGGAGGTGGAAATCCCACCTTTGGGTGGGAGTCCTAGTTGGGCTAGGTTTCACCACCATATGGAAGGTTTTTGGTTCGGGTCTTATTCGAAGACTTGGAGACCAACTCTTGGGGATCCACCTATATAATGAGGGGCCAAGGGAGGGGGCCGGCCACCCCAAGACCACAAGCTGGCCGCCCCCCTTGAGTGGCCGGCCACCCCCTCCCAAACCCTAGCCAAGCTCCTCTCCTCCATATTGCCCGCATAGCTTAGCGAAGCTCCGCCGGACTTCTTCACCGCCACCGACACCACGCCGTCGTGCTTCCGGATTCAAGAGGAGCTACTACTTCCGCTGCCCGCTGGAACGGGGAGGTGGACGTCGTCTTCATCAACAACCGAACGTGTGACCGAGTACGGAGGTGCTTGCCCGTTCGTGGCGCCGGAACCGATCGTGATCAAGATCTTCTACGCGCTTTTGCAAGCGGCAAGTGAACGTCTACCGCAGCAACAAGAGCCTCCTCTTGTAGGCTTTGGAATCTCTTCAAGGGTGAGACTCGATAATCCCCTCGTTGCTACCGTCTTCTAGATTGCATCTTGGCTTGGATTTCGTGTTCGCGGTAGGAAATTTTTGTTTTCTATGCAACGTTATCCTACGGTGGTATCGAGCCGTGTCTATGCATAGATGGTTGCACGAGTAGAACACAATGGTTTGTGGGCGTTGATGCTCTTGTTATCTTTAGTTGAGTACTTTGCATCTTTGTGGCATAGTGGGATGAAGCGGCTCGGGCTAACTTTACATGACCGCGTTCATGAGATTTGCTCCACGCTCGACATGCAACTTGTATTGCATAAGTGGCTTTGCGGGTGTACTGTCTCTCCTACTATAGTGAAGATTCAATTTACTCTTCTATTGAAAACACTAGTATCACCGTTGTGGTTCATGTTCGTAGGTAGATTGGATCTTACTCGAAAACCCTAAACCACGTAAAATATGCAAACCAAATTAGAGAACGTCTAACTTGTTTTGCGGGGTTTGGTGATGTGATATGGCCATAATGTGATGATGAATATGTATGAGATGATCATTATTGTATTGTGGCAATCGGCAGGAGCCTTATGGTTGTCTTTAAATTTCATGTTGAGTAGTATTTCAAAGTAGTTGTAATAGTTGCTACATGGAGGACAATCATGGAGACGGCGCCATTGACCTTGACGTTACGCCGAAGATGATGGAGATCATGCCCGAAGATGATGGAGATCATGTCCGTGCTTTGGAGATGAAGATCAAAGGCGCAAAGACAAAAGGGCCATATCATATCACATATGAACTGCATGTGATGTTAATCCTTTTATGCATCTTATTTTGCTTAGATCGCGACGGTAGCATTATAAGATGATCCCTCACTAAAATCTCAAGATAATAAAGTGTTCATCCTTAGTAGCACCGTTATCAAGTCTTGTCGTTTCGAAGCATCTCGTGATGATCGGGTGTGATAGATTCAATAAGTACATACGACGGGTGCAAGACAGGTTTTGCACATGCGGATACTAAGGTGGCCTTGACGAGCCTAGCATGTACGGACATGGTCTCGGAACACATGATACCGAAAGGTAGAGCATGAATCATATGATTGATATGATGAACACTTTGAGTGTTCGCCATTGAAATCACACCTTTTCTCGTGATGATCGGGTTTAGGTGCGGTAGATTTGGTTCGTGTGATCACTAAGACAATGCGAGGGATATTGTTTTGAGTGGGAGTTCACCTAGATTTTTAATTATATTGAATTAAAATTTTGAACTCAATTTGTCATAAACTTAGTCTAAACTATTGCAAATATGTTGTAGATATGGCGTCCCCAATCAATTTTAACCGAGTTCCTAGAGAAAGAAAAGCTTAAGAGCAACGGTAGCAACTTCACCGACTGGTTCCGTCATGTGAGGATCTTCCTCAATGGCGGAAATCTGCAATATGTGCTTGATGCACCGCTAGGTGACCCTCCAGCAGAAACTGAAACCGATGAAGTAAAGAATGTTTACGCGACTCGGAAAACTCGGTACTCTCAAGTTCAGTGTGCCATCTTATGCAATGCGGAATCCGATCTTCAAAAACGTTTTGAGCACCACGATCCTCATGAGTTGATGAAAGAGTTAAAGACTATTTTTGAGACTCATGCGGCCGTGGAATGCTATGAAGCATCGAAACACTTTTTCAGCTTGTATGATGGAAGAAGGCAGCTCCATTAGTGAGCACATGCTCGTCATGACCGGGCATGCGAAGAAACTCGGTGACTTGGGAATAGTGATTCCTAACGGACTCGGGGATTAATCGTGTCCTTCAATCACCGCCACCAAGTTACAAGAACTTTGTGATGAACTACAATATGCGAGAACATGAACAAGGAGTTTCTGAACTCTTTGGCATGCTAAAAGCTGCTGAGATTGAGATCAAGAAAGAGCACCAAGTGTTGATGGTCAACAAGACCACCGGTTTCAAGAAACATGGCAAGTCTAAGGGAAAATTCAAGAAGGGTGGCAAGAAAGCTGCCACGCCTCCTTTGAAACCTAAGAACGGCCCTAAGCACGATGCTTGAGTGCTATTACTTGCAAGGAGAAGGGACACCTGGAAGCGTAATTGCTCCAAGTATCTGGCTGATCTGAAGAGCGGCCTTGTCAAGAAGAAGAAAGAAGGTATATCTGATATACATGTTATAGATGTTCATTTCACTGGTTCTCGTTCTAGTACCTGGGTATTTGATACTGGTTCGGTTGCTCATATTTGTAACTCGAAACAGGAACTAAAGAATAAACGACAACTACTGAAAGATGAAGTGACGATGCGCGTTGGAAACGGATCCAAGGTCAATGTGATCGCTGTCGGCACACTTCCTCTACATCTACCTTCGGGATTAGTTTTAAGCCTAAATAATTGTTATTATGTACCTGCGTTGAGCATGAACATTATATCTGGATCTTGTTTAATGCAAGACGGTTATTCATTCAAGTCTGAGAATAATGGTTGTTCTATTTTTATGAATAATATCTTTTATGGTCGAGCACCACAAAAGAATGGCTTATTTCTGTTAGATCTCGATAGTAGTGATACACATATACATAACATTGATGCTAAGCGAATTAAATTGAATGATAATTCTACTTATATGTGGCATTGTCGTCTTGGTCATATTGGAGTGAAACGCATGAAGAAACTCCATACCGATGGATTACTTGAATCACTTGACTTTGAGTCACTTGATAGATGTGAAGCATGTCTAATGGGAAAAATGACTAAGACTCCATTCTATGGTATTATGGAGCGAGCTACGGACTTATTGGAAATCATACATACCGATGTGTGCGGACCAATGAGTGTAGCCTCGCGCGGTGGTTATCGTTATGTTCTAACCTTCACAGATGATTTGAGTAGATATGGTTATATCTATTTAATGAAA
Source organism: Lolium rigidum (assembly GCF_022539505.1). NCBI lineage: Eukaryota > Viridiplantae > Streptophyta > Magnoliopsida > Poales > Poaceae > Lolium > Lolium rigidum. Next base: position 241,189,888 of record NC_061512.1, on the reverse strand, counting down.
CATAAATCCGAAACTTTCGAGAAGTTTAAGGAATTTCAAAGTGAAGTAGAAAATCAACGTAACAAGAAGATTAAATTTCTACGATCAGATCGTGGAGGTGAATATCTAAGTTATGAGTTTAGCATGCATTTAAAGAAATGCGGAATACTTTCACAATTGACACCGCCGGGAACACCACAACGAAACGGTGTGTCCGAACGTCGTAATCGAACTCTCTTAGATATGGTTCGTTCTATGATGTCTCTTGCTGATTTGCCGTTATCATTTTGGAGTTATGCATTAGAGACAGCCGCATTCACTGTAAATAGAGCACCATCAAAATCCGTTGAAACGACGCCGTATGAATTATGGTTTAATAAGAAACCTAAGTCTGTCGTTCCTAAAAGTTTGGGGTTGCGAAGCCTATGTAAAAAAGTTACAACCGGACAAGCTAGAACCCAAAGCGGAGAAATGCGTCTTCATAGGATACCCTAAGGAAACTATAGGGTACACTTTCTATCACGGATCCGAAGGCAAGATTTTTGTTGCTAAGAACGGAACCTTTCTTGAGAAAGAATTTCTCACTAAAGAAGTGACTGGAAGAAAAGTAGAACTCGATGAGATTGAAGAATCTCTACTCGTTGATCAGAGTAGCGCAATACCGGAAAATGTTCCTGTGCCACCTGCACCAACAACTGAGGAAGCAAATGATAATGATCATGAAACTTCAAATGAGATAGCTACTGAACCTCGCAGATCGACAAGGGATCGTGCCACTCCGGATTGGTATGATCCTTGTCTAAATGTCATGATTGTGGATAACAATGATGAAGACCATGCGACGTATGAAGAAGCGATGATGAGCCCAGATTCCAACAAATGGCAAGAAGCCATGAAATCCGAAATGGGATCCATGTATGATAACAAAGTATGGACTTTGGTAGACTTACCTGATAGCCGCAAGGCTGTCGAGAATAAATGGATCTTCAAGAGAAAAACAGATGATGATGGTAATATTCTTGTCTATAAAGCTCGACTTGTCGCAAAGGGTTTCCGACAAATTCAAGGTGTTGACTACGATGAGACTTTCTCACCTGTAGCGAAGCTAAAATCTGTGAGGATTTTGTTAGCAATAGCTGCATTTTTCGATTATGAGATTTGGCGAGATGGATGTCAAAACAGCGTTTCTTAATGGAGACATTGAGGAAGAGTTGTATATGGTACAACCCAAAGGTTTTGTCGATCCTAAAAATGCTGACAAAGTATGCAAACTTCAGCGTTCAATCTATGGATGAAGCAAGCATCGAGAAGTTGGAACCGACGCTTTGATAAGGTGATCAAAGACTTCGGGTTTATACGGTGTCATGGAGAGGCCTGTATTTACAAGAAAGTGAGTGGGAGCTCTGTAGCATTCCCGATATTATATGTAGATGACATATTATTGATTGGGAATGATATAGAACTATTAAGCCAGTGTAAAGGGTTATTTGAATAATAGTTTTTCAATGAAAGACCTTGGTGAAGCATCATATATATTAGGCATCAAGATTTATAGAGATAGATCAAGACGTCTAATAGGGCTATCACAGAGTACATACCTGGACAAGATTCTAAAGAAGTTTAGAATGGACGAAAGTAAGAAAGGATTCTTACCTATGTTACCGAGGCAAGGTCTTGAGTAAGACTCAAGGACCGGCTACGAGCGGGAAGAAAGAGAAAGGATGAGTCGGATCCCCTATGCCTCGGCGATAGGCTCTATCATGTATGCCATGCTATGTACAAGACCGGATATAGCACATGCTTGTTAGTTTGACTAGCGAGATATCAAAGTGATCCGGGAATGGAACATTTGGACAGCGGTCAAGAATATCCTGAAGTACTTGAAAAGAACTAAGGATATGTTTCTTTGTTATGGAGGTGACCAAGAGCTCGTTGTAACAAGTTACACCGATGCAAGTTGGAACAACGATCCTGATGACTCTAAGTCACAATCTGCAGGTACGTGTTTATATTGAATGGTGCTGCGATAAGGTTGGGCAAGCTCGAAGCGGTGCACGGTGGCGAAATCCTCAACGAGAATCGGAATACATAGCGGCTTCGGAGGCTTCATCGGAAGCGGTATGGATGAAGAGGTTCATTGTAGAGCTCGGTGTGGTTCCTAGTGCATTGGACCCACTAGTCATCTCTTTGTGACAACATGGGTGCCATCGCCAATGCACAAGAACCAAGGTCACACAAGAGGCTGAAGCATATCAAGCTGCGTTATCATTCGATTCGCGAATACATCGAAGATGGAGAAGTAAAGATTTGCAAAGTACACAGCGATGCGAATGTAGCGGATCCGTTGACTAAAGCTCTCCCTAGGGCAAAGCATGACCAACACCAGAATGCCATGGGTGTTAGGTACTTGACAATGTAATCTAGATTATTGACTCTAGTGCAAGTGGGAGGCTGAAGGAGATATGCCCTAGAGGCAATAATAAAGTGGTTATTATTTATATCTTTATGTTTATGATAAATGTTTATATACCATGCTATAATTGTATTAACCGAAACATTAGTACATGTGTGATATGTAGACAAATAAGAAGTCCCTAGTATGCCTCTTAAACTAGCTTGTTGATTAATGAATGATTAGTTTCATAATCATGAACATTGGATGTTATTAATAACAAGGTTATGTCATTGCATGAATGATATAATGGACACACCCAATTAAGCGTAGCATAAGATCACGTCATTAAGTTATTTGCTATAAGCTTTCGATACATAGTTACCTAGTCCTTATGACCATGAGATCATGTAAATCACTTATACCGGAAAGGTACTTTGATTACATCAAACGCCACTTGCGTAAATGGGTGGTTATAAAGGTGGGATTAAGTATCCGGAAAGTATGAGTTGAGGCATATGGATCAATAGTGGGATTTGTCCATCCCGATGACGGATAGATATACTCTGGGCCCTCTCGGTGGAATGTCGTCTAATGTCTTGCAAGCATATGAATAAGTTCATAAGAGACCACATACCACGGTACGAGTAAAGAGTACTTGTCAGGAGACGAGGTTGAACAAGGTATAGTGTGATACCGATGATCAAACCTCGGACAAGTAAAATATCGTGTGACAAAGGGAATTGGTATCGTATGTGAATGGTTCATTCGATCACTAAAGTCACCGTTGAATATGTGGGAGCCATTATGGATCTCCAGATCCCGCTATTGGTTATTGGTCGGAGAGAGTACTCAACCATATCCGCATAGTTCGCGAACCGTAGGGTGACACACTTAAAGTTGGATGTTGAAATGGTAGTACTTGAATATGGAATGAAGTTGGAATATTTGTTCGGAGTCCCGGATGTGATCCCGGACATCACGAGGAGTTCCGGAATGGTCGGAGAATAAGATTCATATATAGGATGTCATTTTATGTGAATAAAATGTCGCGGAAGGTTCTATGGAAGGTTCTAGAAGGTTCTAGAAAAGTCCGGAAGAAACCACCAAGGAAGGTGGAGTCCACAAGGGACTCCACCTCCATGGCCGGCCAGCCCTAGATGGGGTGGAGTCCCAAGTGGACTCCACCATAGAGGGCCGACCACCCCTATGGGAGGTGGAAATCCCACCTTTGGGTGGGAGTCCTAGTTGGGCTAGGTTTCACCACCATATGGAAGGTTTTTGGTTCGGGTCTTATTCGAAGACTTGGAGACCAACTCTTGGGGATCCACCTATATAATGAGGGGCCAAGGGAGGGGGCCGGCCACCCCAAGACCACAAGCCGGCCACCCCCCCTATGGGAGGTGGAAATCCCACCTTTGGGTGGGAGTCCTAGTTGGGCTAGGTTTCACCACCATATGGAAGGTTTTTGGTTCGGGTCTTATTCGAAGACTTGGAGACCAACTCTTGGGGATCCACCTATATAATGAGGGGCCAAGGGAGGGGGCCGGCCACCCCAAGACCACAAGCTGGCCGCCCCCTTGAGTGGCCGGCCACCCCCTCCCAAACCCTAGCCAAGCTCCTCTCCTCCATATTGCCCGCATAGCTTAGCGAAGCTCCGCCGGACTTCTTCACCGCCACCGACACCACGCCGTCGTGCTGCCGGATTCAAGAGGAGCTACTACTTCCGCTGCCCGCTGGAACGGGGAGGTGGACGTCGTCTTCATCAACAACCGAACGTGTGACCGAGTACGGAGGTGCTGCCCGTTCGTGGCGCCGGAACCGATCGTGATCAAGATCTTCTACGCGCTTTTGCAAGCGGCAAGTGAACGTCTACCGCAGCAACAAGAGCCTCCTCTTGTAGGCTTTGGAATCTCTTCAAGGGTGAGACTCGATAATCCCCTCGTTGCTACCGTCTTCTAGATTGCATCTTGGCTTGGATTTCGTGTTCGCGGTAGGAAATTTTTTGTTTTCTATGCAACGTTATCCTACAGAAGTTGTGTTAAAAAAGAGCGAGAACCAAGGCGTTGGAAGTCCCTAGTCGCCAAAACAAAAAATAAACAAAAGAAGTGGTAAAAGAGTCTAGACTACCAAGTCAGCCTGAGTCGTAAGGGATCTTGGCTCCCGCCATGTTCCAAAGGATCGCCTCGTCTCGAATTCTGGTAACCAGACCTGCCACCGATAGCTCCTCTTGTTGAAAGATTCTCCGATTTCTTTCTTTCCGTATCTCCCACGCGGCGAGCAAAATTAGAGAATGTGCCCCTTTCCTTTTATCCACGGGAGAGTTTTGGTGGCAAAGAAGTAGCCACTCCGAGATAGAGTTGATGCCCGTCCAAGACGATGGGTTTAATGCCGTGATATGTGAGTACGTAGGAGGCCAGCGCAGACCACACTTGCCTACTCCGTAAGAAGGTGCCCTCGGGTTTCGAGGTTGCGGAAACAAAGTTGGCAAAAATAATTGTTCTCCCAACCCCTCCTTTGGAGCGCATCAGCTGTGAGGATTCTATCCATAGCTGCGGTCCATAAGAAGAATTTGCATTTCCCTGGCGCCCAGCATCGCCAAATAGTGGTGGTGAGTTCTGAAGAAATGACACCAGAGAACTGCATAAGATACGCGGACTGTGCAGTATATTCTCCGTACTCCTCCGGCTTCCAGCGGATCGAGTCCATCACGGTATCGTCCAGCTACACCACGTCGATGAGCCTAGCAAGGCTCAGAAGCTCCGGTAGTTGCTCATGGTTAAGCCCATATTTGAGGTCTGAGAGCCACGTATCATTTGCCATGGCCTGCTTGACCGTTCGGTTCTTGCGAGAGGCAATTGCAAATAGGGATGGTGCCAACTCCCTAGGTGCCACGCCCTGTAGCCAGCGATCTTTCCAAAAGTTTGCAATGGATCCATCACCAATGGTAATCTCCGTCGCTGCTGCAAACAGGTCACGGCCAACGTCATCGCACGACAAAGCAAATCCCACCCACGGCCTCTCCGGGTTTTTCCATGCCAACCACAACCACCTAAGCCTCAGGGCACGACCAAATTTCGCCAAGTCGTGAACACCCAGACCACCTAGATGTCTTGGCCTGCAAATTATCGACCAACTAACACGACAATGCCCACCATTGCATGTGTCTTCACCTCGCCAAAACCAAGCCATGCATTTCCTCTCAATCTGCTCAAGAACCCAACCCGGCAATTTGTGCGTCGTCATCATATAGATGACCATCGAAGAGAGCACACTTTTGAGCAACACAAGCCGCCCCTCTCTCGAAATGAAGTTGCCCTTCTAAGCAGCAAGAAGGGCATCAACGTCTTCACAAACAACGCCTTTTCTACCAGCAACGTCCCGACGGCCTTCCATAGCCTCGCCCATCGGCTATGTGCGCCAAGTGTCCAAAATAGTAAGCGGGTGCAGTTTTTTTTTGAAAGAAGGGATTCTCCCGATTTCCATTAACATCTACAAAAATTTCCACCTTACACAGACATCGCCTCAGGGAACCAGTTTTTTTGAGCCAACTAGAATGGCCGCTATAGGAGGAAAATCCAACAAAGGCAGAGAAGAAGTGATAACTACTACTATTTCCCCATGGGGGACTCTCCCCATACTTTATCCTGGCTACTAACGGATGGGTCGCTTGGCCAAGTTTGCTCGAAGCAGGCTAGATTTCTGGCTTTCCAAATACTTCACATAACAGCCGCAACACCAACTAGCATCATTATTTTTTTCCTCCCGGAAAATTGTTTAAGCCATATATATAAACAAACATTCCTCAATATTCTTAAACTGAAAGCTCACGCCAAGTCCACAACTGACCACATTCCACATGTACCGTGCTAACGGACATTGGAACAGAAAATGGTCGATAGATTCATTCTTACCACAGAATAGACATTTCAGGTCACATTTACACCCCACCTCCCTCCCCATGAGTAAATACATCTTTTGTTAGGATGCTTTTCTTAAGCACCAACAATATGAAAGTTTTTATCCTCATAGGAATTTTAGTTTTCCACAAGAATTTGTGTGGGACAGCGCCAAAGCTTTGTAAAGCAAGATAAAAGGACTTCGTAGAAAATTGTCCAGATTACGTTAGTAGCCAGGATAAAATGTCTTGCTTGTCCGAGAAATTAACATTTTCACAAAGATTCCTCAAACCTGTCCACATAGCTCTCTTGAAACCAACCAAAGATCTTCTAAAGCTCATGTTTTCAAGCTCATCCTCAAACGCTTTCCTCACTGTTATTTTCTGGTCTTGGCTAATTGCAAAAAGTCTAGGAAAGCTGGATGAGAAAGCGAAGTCACCAAGCTAATTGTCTTCCCAGAAACTTACACTGCGACCATCTCCAATTTGGAATTTACAACAACTAAGAAAGAGGGATTTAACCTCAAGTAGCCCCTGCTAGAAATGGGAATCCCCATTTCTGAGCGTGGCATGTCTCAAGGTCGAGTCCCTTAAATATTTCTTCTTGATAATATCCTGGCATAAACCTGAGCTATTGAACAATTTCCAAAGCCATTTTGACAATCAGGCTATATTCATGACATTCGACCAACCTACCAAATGATATTTCTTTTTTGTTGGATCAGCTCCCCAAAAAAAGCCAGAACTAAGAGTAGCGATTTTTTTCCCAATCCCTACGGGTAGTCTATAGAAAGAGAGCATGTGCAAAGGAACACTAGATGGACAATTAATCAAAATTGTCCTCCCAGCTATTGAGATGTTCTTCCCAATCTAACTACTAAATTTTTTTTCCACTTTCCCAATAGGGCCGTTCCGGTCGCTGTTCCTAATCCTTTTTCTTATCTACGGGGATTCCCAGATATTTCATAGGTAAATCATTACTTTGACAAGTGAAGATGTTCTCAAAAAAATTTCGTCTCTCTTTTGCCCGGCCTAAGCAATAAACCTCACTTTTATGAAAATTTATTTTGAGCCCTGACAATTGTTCAAAGAGCCAGAGAATAAACTTAAGGTTCCTTGCCTGCTTATAGTTATTTTGCATGAATAAGATCGTGTCATCTGCATATTGCAGAATGGCCACCCCTCCCTCTACAAAATTTTCCCCAAGACCTGTAATTACTAATTAGTCCACTAGACACAGCTCTTTCAATCATTATTGCAAGTGCATCTGCGGCATAGTCAAATAACAATGGAGAAATAGAGTCTCTAAGACCTTGGAAAGTTGGAAAATAAACTCCATTCTCATCATTAACTTTGATGGCTACCTCCCAATCATTAGGAGGCGGACGGTACTACCGGATAACGTGGTGAATGAGGAACCGGTTATGTGGGTATAGTGTGCGTACACGACGGGATGCATCCGCTTATGGCTTTTCGTGGGACGGGCTATGCGTGCGCTGCGGGCGTCCCTCATCCACTTGCAACCTGATTAGTTTGACAAGAGGATGGAAATTCAGACTTCTTTCATAATCTTTGTTAGGATAATAGGTAGATTAAAGATGCAACCATATAAAACCCCTCTTTTTCCCCAAGCGGTGTGAAGCTTACAGTGTCACATACACACTACTATTGACCTTCAGAGCTCAATTTTTCCATTTTTTCTCAACCAATCTTGTACACCTTTGAAGGAAAATAAAGAGGAGACATATATCTGCAATTAATTGCACCAAGCAAAAGTTCCCCCTCGAGTTTGGTGTGTTTCTTGTTATAGTACTGGCTTTGTTTGAATGCCATAGATGACTAGGCTCGGGTGGAAGCTTCCAAGATTGTGGTTATGCTCCGGGAACGAGTGGTGTTATTGACCACGGCCCAGATAAATCTTGTGTCTTCATCTACACTTTGGTTCTGTACTTCTTTTATGGCTTCATTCTTCTCCCCGCCGGCAAACAAAATCCAGTCCTTCAGCGCTGGCTAAGAGCTGCAAAATAGACGAATTGTAGTTCTTTATTGTTGGCGGGCGATGGAGAGATGTCAGATGTGTATGGTTATTTGTCCATGCACACGCAAGATCGTGATGCATCTATTCAGATAACTCAGCTATTATCATATATATTACTCGTATTAGTGTATGGTTGAGCACCTGATCTCTTGTTTATTCAGTATATGGCGGCTAGCTTCGCCCCCAACAACTGCTGATGAGTTCATCGATCCCATGAAAGTATCGATATGAGTTACAAGAATTGTTCGCATGCATGCCCACGGGGACGATGTTGAGGCCTCACCTGTTGTAAAGTGCAAACCCGCAGCCGTCAGCACATGGTCCTAGCTGCTGCGAATACCAAATCTGCCATAGATTAGTCCCAGACTCCCAGCTGATCAGTTGTCGTCGTTGCCTAAACTCATCCCGTGTACTAGTACGTAGGAGTGTAGTATAAGATACACGGCGATGCCAGTTCATCCTCGTATCACCAAGAACCTCGACGTGCTAAGAGCATGTCTAACAGGCCCCGTATTTTTTCGCCCCGTAAAACACGAGTAGAGGGCCCTGTATTCACTTTTTGTTGGCCGAAAACTCGGATGAGCTAGCAGGACCCGTATCACTACCCCATAAAACAGAATATTCCAAAAATATGCCAAAAAAAAATTCTCTTCTTCCTCCTCTCTTTCTTCCTCCACGCGCCTCTCAGCTCCTGCCCCGCCCCTGCCCCGGCCGCCCCCGCTCCGGCCGCCGCCCGCCCGCCACGGCCGCGCACCGCCGCCCCCGCCGCCGCCCTGCCCTGCCCCTGCGCCCCGCCGCTGGCCCTGCCCGCCATGGCCGCCCGCTCCCGCTCCGCCCGGCCGCCCCCGCCGCCACGGCCGCGCGCCCGCCATGGCCGCCCGCTCCCGGCTCCGCCCGGCCGCCACCCGCCCGCCACGACCGCGCGCCCGCCATGGCCGCCACCCGCCCGCCACGGCCGCGCGCCGCCCGCTCCCGCTCCGCCCCGGCCGCCACCCGCCCGCCATGGCCGCGCGCCCGCCACGGCCGGCCACGCCCGCACCGGCTGCGCCCGCTCCCGCCCCGGCCGCCGCCGGCCCGGCCGCGCCCGCTCCGGCTACCCCCACGCTGGCCGCGCCTGCTCCCGCTCCCGCTCCGGATGCCCGCCATGGCCGCGCGCCACGGAAGCAGTTGCAATTTGGTGAAAATTCAGCGCGCCACAGGTGAGGGGTTGGCCCTGTATTCACCCTCCCACCCTGTACTTGTAAGGGGCGAGGAGCCGCCCCGTAGCCAAAACTGTAAAAATTTTACGGGGTTGGGCGTTTTAAGGGGTCTGTTAGACGGCCGGGTAGAGCTCTACCCCGTATATCGGCGGTTATTTTACGGGGTTGGGCGTTTTAAGGGGTCTGTTAGACCTGCTCTAAGCGAGGCGAGAAGCTACTGAACTCCCTGCTAGCTCGATCAGGTGCTGCAGAATTAAGTGGAAAGTGAGAGGGGGAGAGAGAGATGCCCATGGTGGGGCTCATCCCGTTCGTGTACGCGGCGATCAAGAAGAAGCGGAGGTCGACGGCGAGGGCGGAGCGCTACGCGCAGATGGCCGCCGGCGCGGCGCTGGGGCACCAGCACGCCCGCTTCGAGGGCGACTACCTGTCTCGGAGTTGCCATTTCGCCGTGCGTCCACCTTCGCCGGCGGACGAGCTCGGTTTCATGCGCGAGTACGACGACTACGGCGCCGCTCTTTGTCCGCCACCCAGGGCGAAGCAGGGCCTCTCGAGGGAGCTGTTTTCGGCCGATCGCTACGAGCGCCTGCTAGCCGGCGGCAGGCGGGAAGGGGACGCGCGCTTCGACGGCAGCCGCTACCAGTCTCAGAGCTGCCGGTTCGCCGTGCGCCCTTCGCCGGCCGACGAGCTGGTCGCGTGGCGCGACGACGGCGCCTCCCGCCACCCGCCGGCGCAGCCGGAGGATCTCTCGTGCCGGCTGCTTCTGCCGGCCAGCCGACACAACGGCGTTGCAGCAGGCGAAACGCTGGGACGGGAGCACGCGCGCTCTGACGGCGGTGCTTACCAGTCCCAAAGCTGCCGCTTCGCCGTGCGCCATTCGGCTGCCTACGAGCTCGGTCGCTCGCATGATGAAGAATACAGCGCCGCAAGCACGTCAGCGGAGGACCTCTCGGGCAGGCTACTCATGGCGGACGGCCAGCGGGAGCGCGGGCTGTCCAGGTCCCTGAGGTTCACTAGCATGCGCGTGTTCGCATGGGCCAGAGGCGCCTAACAATGTAGTGCAACGCTCCGTCGAGCAGTGCTTGTCACGGTGAGGTCGTGGTTGGTGCGGTAGTACTTTGGGTGGGTTAAAGTGGCTTAAGATTCTGCCAAAACAGAATGTGTTAGTGAAAAATATGTCAGTGAAATTTGCAATGTATGTTTGAAAATGTTCCAAGACGTAAGATAGTTTTATTCTTCACGTGCCCTAAATAGTCTTCATGTACCAAGTTCCAGTGATAAAAAAATCCCAAAGTAAACCAACCAATTAGCCTAATCCATTTTCAAGAGAAATCCAGACTTCTAATTAATGTTGGAGAGAAATTCAGACTTCTAATAACACATAAGATTTCCAAGTTTTGAACAAAGAAAACATATTTCCATGTTTAAAAAGATCGGAAAAAACACGCGTAAATGCTGCAGATATATGTGCATACCAAGTTTGAAACTTAGATGTTACAAAAATACGCATATTGCACTGTAGTTCCGAAAACTGTAACTTAATGTAGTAGCTTAAATAAGTGTGAGTCTCAAACAAGGAGTGTATGGACTCCGTATTGGGAACCGGAGGGAATGCGTCTATGACATGATTAATTCTCGCCGTCTATTAGCAAAAAGGGTATTGAAGTTGTTATAATAGTTTGGATGGGTTTACAACTGCAATGGCTTAAGCTTCTGCCAATAAGCCACAGTAAAAATAAGACGATGAATCTTGTAACCGTATGCTTGGAAAGTTCATAGAGTTTTCGAAAAATCTAAAAATGGGGAATGTTCCAGTTAAGCTTGCTATACATGGTTCTTATCCTGGTTGGTTTCTTTATGGCATTTTTTTACCAACAGAAACAAGTTCCAACCTACACTGCTCCAAAGTCTGAAGAGGCGAAAATTTCTCTCTAACAAAGAGCTTCAGAGGATGTGGATTGGCGGACATTGCATTGTGCTCCATGTTTCAACCAATCTTACCAGAAGGTTAACTTTCCTACAATCGGTTCTACTTTTTATTATAGCAAATGGCAATCAATTCTACTAGGAAGATGCCTGAAGTGAGTTGCCTACTACTATCCACGGATCAGTTCAGCTGAACTTCAGGCAGCGTCACCTTGTTTTTCTTTAGAATGGCAGCGTCACCTTCTTCTAGTATCGTGTCATGACCCTAATAACAGAGAAATATATGGTTTTATATTGGAAACATGGGCTTTTGGTGAACATGGGCCATGGACAAGCGAGAGGGGACCTGGATCGGGCTTTGCTGTAAGAGAGAAGCATCAACCAGGAATGAGTTCATGGAAGAATTAAACTGACTCGACTTGGGTGTTGCCTTCTCTCCAGTCTTCTTCATGCCCGGTAGCTGCTCTCCACAAGAGGTAATATCTTTTTGTGGCCGCTCTCCACAAGCGGCATTATCATGTCCTCATGCTCCGGTGAACTCCGGTAGCAACAGGGTATTACACTTGGTATCAGAGCTAGGTTATCCTTCTCACACAAAAAAAATCCCACAAAATCCCCACAATTTTTTTCCACAAATTCCCCCCCTCTTGGTTTGGTCTTGAGGAGGCGTTGGGGGTGGAGGGGATAACGACGGAGACGACCATGCGCGCCATCCCGGCGAGCTTGGTCCGGTTGAACGCGACGTTTAATCGTGTTGATGTCAGCCTGCCAGACAAGAGAAGATGTAGGTAGATATGAAGAAGATGACGGAGCGCTGACCTGCACCTTCACAAGTTCATCACTGATCATACCAGGCCAAGCCTTGCCGCAGCCGGAGACCAATCCTTCATCACCCATGGTTTTCCCTGGATAGCCTTGTCGTGGCTCCTACCAGTCTTCGAGTATCCCCTGCCCACAAGGTGCTCGACACTGGGTGCAGATGCCACTGCTAGCAGCAACCATGCCTCCATCGCTTTTCTTTCCCGAGGTAACACAAAACCAGCAGCCTGCGCTGGACAAGCCACTCCAACCGTGTGCCAACCTCAAGTTCAACACACTAACGCCCACACGTTCAACTTTGAGTTCTGGCCAAGGCATGGCCAGCGTCGACCATGCTATCATGCCTCTTATTGCTGAGGTTATGTCGGCGGGTGTGATTGATCCTGCGAAGGCGTTACCGGTTCTTCCACAACATGTCATTGATCATGAGAAGCCGACACTCACCATACGCTAGACAAAATGCTTGGATGATGATCTCGGTAGGGAAATGTTCATGGTTTCTCAAGGTGTGTCGGTGGTTCCACTATGTGACGATTTCGAGGATGTCCCTTCATATGTATTCTTTGAGAAAGTGCTGCAGGGCAATGATGTCGAGTGGAAATCATGGCCTCCAGATTTGCAAGGGTGGGTCAATTACATGAAGCACATATGTATTCAGGAAGCTTGGATACTGGGGTGGTAGCCCTGGGAGGTGGAGGGGGCGTCAGCCCAGTGGCAGACGATGTGCGGGTGATGGCCATTCTTCTCTCCTGCATGGGCGGGGGGAGGAACAACGGTGGCAGTTGGGCTGATCCATCGGCAAGATGTGAGATTTGGAGGTACGGGTCCTTCTCCTCTTGCGTGTGTGATACGTCCAAATTGCATCACTATTTTATATCATAATTTGCTGTTATTCATCGATATATTTCATATTGGGACACAATACTTATGTTATTTCATCTATTTTGCATGTTTCATCATTATTGGAGGATCGAACGCCGGAGCCGGGATTCTGCTGGAAAAAGCACCGTCGAACGCAATACTTCGGAAGATCAAGCTGTGGAAGGAAATTATACCAAAAATCCTATTTTTCAAGATGACGAAGGAAGCCGGAAGGAGGAGCCGGGGAGGAGCCGGGGTGGGCCCACACCCTAGGGCGGCGCGGCCCGAGCCACTGGCCGCGCCGCCACGTGGTGTGGAGGGCCCACGACCCCTTTCGCCTCCTTTTCTTCGCGAAATCCTTCGTCCCGAAAACCTAAGCCAGAAGGGGTACCTCGCGAAGAGTTACAGCCGCCTCGCGGGGCGGAGAACACCGGAGAGAAAAGAGCTCTCCGGCGGGCGGGAATCCGCCGGGAAATTCCCTCCGGGAGGGGAAATCGACGCCATCGTCACCGTCATCGAGCTGGACATCATCTCCATCACCATCATCATCATCTCCACCGTCATCACCGCCATCTCCTCCGCAGCACCTCGTCACCGCCGTAGCAATTTGGGTTTGATCTTGATTGTTTGATAGGGGAAACTCTCCCGGTATCGATCTCTACTTGTTGTTGATGCTATTGAGTGAAACCATTGAACCAAGTTTATGTTCAGATTGTTATTCATCATCATATCACCTCTGATCATGTTCCGTATGATGTCTCGTGAGTAGTTCGTTAAGTTCTTGAGGACATGGGTGAAGTCTAAATGTTAGTAGTGAACTATGGTTGAGTAATATTCAATGGTGTGATATTTAAGTTGTGGTGTTATTCTTCTAGTGGTGTCATGTGAACGTCGACTACATGACACTTCACCATTTATGGGCCTAGGGGAATGCATCTTGTATTCGTTTGCTAATTGCGGGGTTGCCGGAGTGACGAAACCTGAACCCCCGTTGGTATATCGATGCGGGAGGGATCGCGAGGATCTCAGAGTTTAAGGCTGTGGTTAGATTTATTCTTAATTACTTTCTTGTAGTTGCGGATGCTTGCAAGGGGTATAATCACAAGTATGTATTTAGTCCTAGGAAGGGCAGTACATTAGCATAGGTTCACCCACACAACACTTATCATAACAATGAAGATTATTTAGCCGTATGTAGTGAAAGCATTAGACTAAAATCCCGTGTGTCCTCGAGAACGTTTGGTCATTATAAGTAAACAAACCGGCTTGTCCTTTGTGCTAAAAAGGATTGGGCCACTCGCTGCAATTATTTCTCTCGCATTTTACTTACTCGTATTTATTTCATCTGTTACATCAAAACCCCCTGAATACTTGTCCGTGAGCATTTACCGTGAAACCTTCATCGAAACTGCTTGTCAACACCTTCGCTCCTCGTTGGGATCGACATTCTTACTTATCGAAGATACTACGATATACCCCCTATACTTGTGGGTCATCAAGACTATTTTACGGCGCCGTTGCCGGGAGCTAAGCGCTATTGGTAAGTGGGATTGGTAAGGAAAACCTTTCTTGTTGTGCTGATTTTATTTCTGCCTGCTGCTATAAATCATTATGGAGAGATCTTCTCTTCATTTTCTATTTGGGAAATCTACTACTACTGCAACGGTAGTGGATGAGGCGCCAGGTGAGGAAGTAATACCATATAAAATACCTACGAAAATTATTGAACATGTTATGGATAACCGCTATGAAGGGGATGGAGCTGTCCATCCTGGTGATCATTTACTTGTTTTTGCATGAATTATGCGGGTTATTCAAATGTGCAGGTATTGCTTGTGGATGAAGTGAGGAAGAAATTATTCTCCTTATCGCTGTCCGGTAAGGCGGCGCATTGGTATAAATTACTTGGATAATGGGGATTCTCTTGAATGGAATGATATTGTGCCCCGGTTTTATTCTAAGTTCTATCCTCCAAGTGAAATTCATAAGGATCGGAATCGCATATATAATTTTTGGCCTCATGATGGAGAGAGTATTGCCCAAGCGTGAGGGAGATTGAAGTCTTTAATGCTCAAATGCCCCATTCATGAGCTTCCTGGTAATGTTATTATTGATAATTTCTATGCAAGACTTTCTTTTCAAGACAAGACCCTGCTGGATACTTCATGTTACGGATCATTTACACGCAACAAAGAAGAGTTTAAAAGGGACCTTCTTGATCGAATCCAAGAAAATGCGAAGGTTGGGAGAACGACAAAGATAGAGAATCGGGTATAATTTATGATTATAAATGCATTGAAGCTTTTATGGATGCGATAAATTTCGTAATATGAGTGCTACATATGGTCTTGATTCTCAAGTCGTCTGTAAATCTTTATAAAGCTTTTGCCTCTCATTATGAATTGCCAAAGAAGAATTTTGATAAGTATCATGAACCGTATAAAGATAAAATTGATTCATCTATTAATAAGTGTGTTGTAATTGAAACCGCTGATCGCGTTATTCCTGAAGCTTATATTGAAAAAACTCCTTTTCTTGCTAAAATGAAAGAGTACTCTGTTATAAATAGTGCAGTTCATAAAAGTGAAAAGAAACACTGTAGAACACTGAAGAACAAATAAAAGTTGAACTCTGTTGTTGCAATAGTTAAAGATCTTGTGACTCGAAAATGTGGAGGATGGTCATATTATTTTCTGTGAAGATGCTTCTAATATTGTTTCACATCCTAATAAACCCAAACAAGCTAGTGTTCCTATGATGTCCGTTAAAATTGGTGATCATTGCTATTATGGATTATGTGATATTGGTGCAAGTGTTAGTGCTATTCCGTATGAGCTTTACACGGAGATTATGCACGGAATTGATTCTTGTGAACTTGAAGATATTGATGTGGTTATTCAGCTGGCTAATAGAGAAACTATTTCACCAATTGGTATTGTTCGAGATGTGGAAGTCTTATGCGGTAAGATTAAATATCCTGCTGACTTTTTGGTACTAGGTTCTGCTTGCTAGTGATTATTGTCCTATTATTTTTGGTAGACCTTTTCTAAATACTTGTGGAGCTATTATAGATTGCAAGAAAGAGAAAATTTTGACTAAATTTGCTGGTGAATCTTATGAGTTTAACTTCTCTAAATTTACTAAAACTCCTTATAAATCTGATTTGCCTAGTAATGATTTTAAAATGGAGCAATGTGCATCTATTGTTCTTGTTCCTAACAATCCTTTGCAGCAACATTTGGAGGATAGCGAGAGTGAAATTTTTAGGAAAGAAAGAGATGAACTTGAGGAAATTTTTCTTCGCCAACCTATTCTCAAGCATGATTTACCGGTGGAAGATTTGGGTACAACACCGCCACCAAAGGAAGATCCTGTTTTTGATTTAAAGCCTTTACCTGATAATCTTAAATATGCTCATATTGATGATAAGAAAATATATCCTGTTATTATTAGTTCTAAGCTTTCGAGTTTGAAGAAGAAAGGTTATTGGGAATATTGAAGAAACACCGAGGAGCTATTGGCTACACTCTTGATGATTTAAAGGGGATTTCTCCATCTATTTGCCAACATGCTATTAATATGGAAGATGATGCAAAGCACTGTTGTTGAACCTCAGCGTCGTCTAATTCCGAAGATGAAGGAAGTGGTAAGGAATGAGGTATTACGACTTCTTGAAGCTGGTATTATATATCCTATTGCTGATAGTAGATGGGTTAGTCCTGTGCATTGCGTTCCCAAGAAAGGAGGTATGATTGTTGTGCCTAATGATAATGATGAGCTCATTCCTCAAAGAGTAGTTGTAGGGTATAGAATGTGCATTGATTTTCGAAAAGTTAATAAAGTTACTAAGAAAGATCATTACCCTTTACCATTTATTGATCAAATGCTAGAAAGATTGTCTAAAAATACTCATTTTTGCTTTCTTGATGGATATTCTAGGTTTTCACAAATTGCTGTTAAAGCTAAAGATCAAGAGAAAACCACTTTTACTTGTCCCTATGGAACTTATGCTTATAGGCGTATGCCTTTTGGTTTATGTAATGCTCCTGCTACTTTTCAAAGATGCATGTCTGCTATTTTTCATGGTTTTTGTGAGAGTATTGTAGAGGTATTCATGGATGATTTTTCTGTCTATGGGAATTCATTTGATAGTTGTTTGCGAAATCTTGATAAAGTTTTGCGGAGATGTGAAGAAACTAATCTTGTTCTTAATTGGGAGAAATGCCACTTTATGGTTAATGAAGGAATTGTATTGGGACATAAAATTTCTGAAAGAGGTATTGAAGTTGATAGAGCTAAAGTTGAAGCAATTGAGAAGATGCCCTATCCGGGGGATGTAAAAGGTATTCGTAGTGTTCTTGGTCATGCTGGGTTTTATAGGAGATTTATTAAAGATTTCTCCAAGATTTCAAAGCCTCTTACTAATCTTCTTCAAAAAGATGTACCGTTTGTTTTTGATGATGATTGTAAGGAAGCTTTTGAAACTCTTAAGAAAGCCTTAACAACTGCTCCTATAGTTGAACCCCCTGACTGGAATTTACCATTTGAAATTATGTGTGACGCTAGTGATTTTGCTGTAGGCGCTGTTCTTGGACAGCGAGTAGATAAAAAACTGAATGTTATTCATTATGCTAGTAAAACCCTTGATGCTGCTCAAAGAAATTATGCTACAACTGAAAAAGAATTATTAGCTGTAGTCTTTGCTTGTGATAAATTCAGATCTTATATTGTTGATTCAAAAGTTACTATTCATACTGATCATGCTGCAATTAGATACCTTATGACAAAGAAAGATGCTAAGCCAAGGCTTATTAGATGGGTACTTCTGTTGCAAGAATTTGATTTACATATTGTAGATAGGAAAGGTGCTTGATAATCCTGTTGCTTGATAATTTGTCTAGATTGGAAAATATTGCTTATGATCCTGTTCCTGTTAATGATAGTTTTCCAAATGAACAATTGGCTGTAATAAAGGTGAGCTCGCGAGACAGGTCCATGGTATGCTTGATTATGCTAACTTTATTGTTTCCAAGTACTTGCCTCCAACCTTTTCAGCTCAGGCAAAGGAGGAAATTCTTTTATGATTTGAGGCATTATTTGCGGGATGACCCACACTTATATAAAGAAGGAGTGGATGGTATTATGCGAAGATGTGTCCCCGAATATGAACAACAAGAGATATTGAGTAAATGTCATGGTAGTGCTTATGGAGGACATCACGCCGGAGAAAGAACCGCGCAAAAGGTTTTGCAATCAGGTTTTTATTGGCCAACTCTCTTCAAGGATGCGAGAAAGTTTATTTTATCTTGTGATGAATGCCAAAGGGTTGGTAATATCTCCGGACGTAATGAAATGCCAATGAATTATACTCTTGTTATTGAACCGTTTGATTGTTGGGGATTTGACTTCATGGGACCTTTTCCCTCTTCAAAAGGTAACACTCATATACTTGTTGCTTGTTGATTATGTTACTAAATGGGTGGAAGCCATACCTACAAAAAGTGCTTGATGGTGAGACCTCTTTAAAAATGCTTTTAGATATTATTTTTCCTAGATTTGGAGTACCTAGATATATTATGGCTGATGGAGGTTCTCATTTTATTCATGGAGGTTTTAGAAAAACTCTTGCTAAGTATGGTATTAATCATAGAATTGCTTCCGCTTATCATCCTCAAACTAGTGGTCAAGTAGAGTTATCAAATAGAGAGATTAAATCTATCTTGCAGAAAACCGTTAATAAATCTAGAAAGAATTGGGCTAGTAAATTGAAGGATGCACTATGGGCTTATAGAACTGCTTATAAAAACCCCATGGGAATGTCACCTTATAAAATGGTTTACGGAAAAGCTTGTCATTTACCTTTAGAGTTAGAACACAAAGCTTATAGGGTTGTTAGAGAATTAAATAAAGATCCTAAACTTGCCGGTGATAAGAGGTTGTTACAATTAAGTTCTCTAGATGAATGGAGAAGCGAAGCTTATGAAAATGCTAAACTCTTTAAAGAAAAAGTTAAAAAATGGCATGATAGGAGGATCATCAAAAGAGAGTTTAATATTGGGGATAAAGTCCTATTGTATCGGTCTCGTCTCGGATTCTTTGCGGGGAAATTACTCTCGAAATGGGAAGGACCATATGTTGTCGAGGAGGTGTATCGCTCGGGAGCAATCAAGATTAGCTCTCTCCAAGGCAATGCTACGCAAGTGGTGAATGGACAAAGACTCAAGCATTATATCTCGGGTGATTCTTACAATGTTGATGTTGATATTATTCGAGTGGAAACACCGGAAGCTTTCATCAAAGGACAAATTGACAGTCTGCCAGAACTCAACTTCGAATAGGTAACAGCACTGGTAATGAAAAGTACGCAATTTATTTTCCGAACTATATTTTTGCTGTTTTTGGAAAATATGAGAAATTACGAGTTCGAAACGGAGTGGAAAGGACGCACGAGGGCGTGGCACCATAGGCCGGCGCGGCCTGACCCGGGCCGCGCCGCCCTATGGTTTGGCCGCCCCGTCGCCCCTTTTCGACTCTGGTTCGATCTGGTACTTTCCTTTTGCCGAGAAAATTTTTGCTATATAATTCCCCGGACCCCTGGAGGTCCGTATATCGTGTTTTCGACGTGTTTTGCTTCGAGCTGTTTCTGTGAGGATCTGTTTTCAGTTTTAGAAGCACCATGGTCTCCAAGAACAAGGGCAAGGAGTTTCCAGATGAAGAAGATCGAGATCTTGGGTGGAAAGAGGAAGACAAGGACGTCAAGGAAGAGGATGAAGAAGAGGTGAAGGAAGATTCGCGCGCACACCCGCGTGCTACCATTGCAAGCATCAAGGTGGTGGACAACACTTTCGGTGCAAACAAGAGCGCAAGAATTCGCACCTGGAGGAGCGGTTCCACGTCATTATCTAGCTTCGAAAACATCTCCATCGAGCACTCATCATCCCTTCCGCAATCTAATTTTCAATAATCAAATTGAAGGAACTCCCAAGGCAGCATTGCCTAGCCGGTGGGATATAGATCGCTCTAACAACTGCAGGAGAAAAGGAGCTCGAGGCTGAAGAGTGGGGAAATAACTCCAAGAGCTGGGACTCGCCATTAGACGGACTCTCTAACCGCGTCGAGCACAATTCGAGAGATGATTCGCAATCTCATATACAGGATTGACGAGCTTCGGGAGCTTATTGAGAAGGCTGGTCGAGAATTCATCACCACCATCGCCGAAGGAGTAATTCATCATCGGTATTGGCATCCCCTTGGTTTGTTCCAAGCTTGGGGGAGTGCCGCGGTATCACATTATCACTATCTTTTACTTTTATTGTCAAGTAGTGTCATATCATGAGTAGGGAAGTTATCATATGAGATGGGTTGCGTTTGGAAGTATCTCTCCTTTAGTTGTCTATGTATCCCTTGGTGCGAGTTATCGATATGGAATATTAATGAGAAGTCTTATCATTTACATATTGCACATCTTATTTTAGTTTGCACTTTACGCCATATGATTCGTCTTGTTGTTAGTATAGGTATCACTTTGGGAGCATTGAATAAATCTATTTGGTTTTGGCAAACTTAGCATTGGTCAATAGCAACAACGCTTTGAGGTTTAAATAGAAAAGAGAAATACATGTAGATGTTTCATTGTCTTTCTTGTTAGCTCATAGCTCATTATTCGAAGTTAAAATTGTTTGTGCTTACAAGGAAGATGCATGATTGTTTCTATCATATGTATATTTGTTTGTTTCCCTCGACTCTTATGCTTGCTAATTAACCTTGCTAGCCAAAGACACCGCACTGAGAGGGAATACTTCTCGTGCATCCAAACCTTAACCCAAACCTATGTCATTTGTGTCCACCATACCTACCTACTCGCATGGTATTTTCTGCCATTCCAAGTAAATACTTCATGTGCTACCTTCGAACAATTCAAAACTTATTACTTCTTATTTGTGTCAATGTTTTATAGCTCATGAGGAAGTATGTGGTGTTTTATCTTTCGGTCTTGTTAGGCAGCCTCCACTAATGGACTAGTGGCTTCATCCACTTATCCTATAATTTTGCAATAAGAGTCGGCAACGGGGTTCCCAGCCCCAATTAATTAACTTTCATTAATAATTCTCTTCACATATTTTGCCCTGATTCATCAGTAAGCAACTTAATTTTGCAATAGACACTCCTCCATGGTATGAGATTGTTGGAAGGCACCCGAGGATTCGGTTAGCCATGGCTTGTGTAAGCAAAGGTTGGGAGGAGTGTCAACCCTTAAATAAACTAAAATACATGTGTAAACAAAAGAGAAGAGGGATGATCTACCTTGTCGGTAGAGATAACGTCCTTCATGGGAGCCGCTCTTTGGAGGTTTGTTTGGCGAGGGGGTTAGAGTACCCGCTACCGGTCGTTGACAACAACAAACACCTCTCAAAATGTTACTTTTATTATCTTTATATGATTTCAAAGCTGAAAAAGCTCTAGCACATGATTTAATCCCTGCTTCCTCTGCGAAGGGCACTGTCTTTTACTTTATGTTGAGTCGATAAACCTATTTCTCTCCATCTCAAGCAAGCATTTGAGTAGTTGTGATCAAACCATTATATTGTGATTTGCTACATCATGTCTTTTATTCTTTCTTGTTTAGTACAAGTTTTATCTGAATGAATATAGCTTTGCAAGTTATCAATGATTATGAAGAGACCATTATGATTGAGTATGCAAGTTGTGCCTTATAAACTTTAGTATGAGAGCGCTGCTCAATGAGATAAATATATTAATTGTTCTCTGACCAAGAACGAAGTTTGCCATCACCAATGATGATTTCTTATGCACCTTTACTTGTGATTACCTTATACTTGTTTCAATATGAGTTATAAGAGATTGTTTACTATAATGTCCTGTGTGAATGAATATGATGCTTCTTGTCCGTATTTTATTTATCGACTCTTCACTCCATAAACATGTGGTCATGTCTATCGAGTTCGGTTTCGCTTGGGGACAAGCGAAGTCTAAGCTTGGGGGAGTTGATACGTCCAAATTGCATCACTATTTTATATCATAATTTGCTCGTTATTCATCGATATATTTCATATTGGGACACAATACTTATGTTATTTCATCTATTTTGCATGTTTCATCATTATTGGAGGATCGAACGCCGGAGCCGAGATTCTGCTGGAAAAAGCACCGTCGAACGCAATACTTCGGAAGATCAACTGTGGAAGGAAATTATACCAAAAATCCTATTTTTCAAGATGACGAAGGAAGCCGGAAGGAGGAGCCGGGAGGAGCCGGGGTGGGCCCACACCCTAGGGCGGCGCGGCCCGAGGCCCCGGCCGCGCCGCCACGTGGTGTGGAGGGCCCACGACCCCTTTCGCCTCCTTTTCTTCGCGAAATCCTTCGTCCCGAAAACCTAAGCCGGAAGGGGTACCTCGCGAAGAGTTACGGCCCGCCTCGCGGGGCGGAGAACACCGAGAGAAAAGAGCTCTCCGGCGGGCGGGAATCCGTCGGGGAAATTCCCTCCGGGAGGGGGAAATCGACGCCATCGTCACCGTCATCGAGCTGGACATCATCTCCATCACCATCATCATCATCTCCACCGTCATCACCGCCATCTCCTCCGCAGCACCTCGTCACCGCCGTAGCAATTTGGGTTTGATCTTGATTGTTTGATAGGGGAAACTCTCCCGGTATCGATCTCTACTTGTTGTTGATGCTATTGAGTGAAACCATTGAACCAAGTTTATGTTCAGATTGTTATTCATCATCATATCACCTCCGATCATGTTCCGTATGATGTCTCGTGAGTAGTTCGTTAAGTTCTTGAGGACATGGGTGAAGTCTAAATGTTAGTAGTGAACTATGGTTGAGTAATATTCAATGGTGTGATATTTAAGTTGTGGTGTTATTCTTCTAGTGGTGTCATGTGAACGTCGACTACATGACACTTCACCATTTATGGGCCTAGGGGAATGCATCTTGTATTCGTTTGCTAATTGCGGGGTTGCCGGAGTGACGAAACCTGAACCCCGTTGGTATATCGATGCGGGAGGGATCGCAGGATCTCGAGTTTAAGGCTGTGGTTAGATTTATTCTTAATTACTTTCTTGTAGTTGCGGATGCTTGCAAGGGGTATAATCACAAGTATGTATTTAGTCCTAGGAAGGGCAAGTACATTAGCATAGGTTCACCCACACAACACTTATCATAACAATGAAGATTATTTAGCCGTATGTAGTGAAAGCATTAGACTAAAATCCCGTGTGTCCTCGAGAACGTTTGGTCATTATAAGTAAACAAACCGGCTTGTCCTTTGTGCTAAAAAGGATTGGGCCACTCGCTGCAATTATTTCTCTCGCATTTTACTTACTCGTATTTATTTCATCTGTTACATCAAAACCCCCCTGAATACTTGTCCGTGAGCATTTACAGTGAAACCTTCATCGAAACTGCTTGTCAACACCTTCTGCTCCTCGTTGGGATCGACATTCTTACTTATCGAAGATACTACGATATACCCCCTATACTTGTGGGTCATCAGTGTGCATCTCTTTCGCCGGTTCTAGAGAGGCCAGCCGTTGGCTGCCGGATCTGGGTTGGTGGAAAGATGATACAATCGGTGCGGTGGGCTCTGGGAGACCGAGCCAAAGCTCGGGCTAGCAGTGGCCAACCCTACGACGACAACTCCTACAGGTTTCCTAGTCCTTCTTGGAGGTGTTCGTGATGGTCTCTATTCCTTCTTCCCCTCCTCGGTCCCAGGTGAAAACCCTAGGTCCTTTGGACCGAACAGTGATGGCGCCTTAGCGTAGCTAGCTTCTTGGTGACACTGCCTTGGGACGAGGAGCCCCAATGTATAGTGAGTTGGTCTTCACTTGGGCAGCGGTGCAAGGTGAGACCCTACCATGGCTCGAGCTGAAGTTCTTCAACTAAGGTGTTTGCAGGTTTTTCTCGCGGCTGCTGTCGTCGTGGTGTAACAACAGATGCCATGGGATGACTTAAGTTGGGGCCGAATGTGATCAAGAGGATCCGGAGGAGGGTAAGATGGAGAGAACGAACAAGAATACAAATAAGAATACGGGCGATATACCCAGGTTCAGGGCCCTCGTGAGGAGCTAAAGCCCCTATTCCTGCATGCTAGTAGTATAATATCTCAACAAGGAGCTACATGGTATCTCACTTAGCTACTTGTCCAGAGGTAGAAGAAGAGCTAGAGGTAGAAGATGAACCGTACGACTAAAACCAGAGGCAGTTTTCTCTATCTGTCCGTCGTCCCGCACAGGGGAACCCCTCCTCTCCTTATATAGGGGAGAAGAGGCTTACAAGGGAAGGAACCCTATGGAAATCTATGCCTACCTAAGCCTACTTTATGAATCTCCTTTGGCTCTGGCCATGACGCTCCCCTCTGCGTCCCTTGTCTGGTGACACACTCCTTGGTCGGCCTACGGCTGTTTAATCGTCAGCACTTCACTTTGGCTTCAGAGCTTCGTATAAAGTTGATCCTACGTATATCATCCTGATCTTGTAATGGACGACCGGATCTTTGACCTGCAGTGGACCGTTGGTCCCATTCCGGATCATAGTACCGGCATACCTCTGGTATCCCGATCTTTAGTAACTCGCATCTCGCATTCTTATGCCGGATTTGCTTCCGGGATCCCTTAAGCCGGAAACCCCTATCTCTTGTTGGTATTCTGGATGGGTGAACTTCGGATTCCCCCTACCCCGGTAATCTTTATGCCATACCGCGAATTAACCTAAGTTATCCAACATAATTTCCTTATGCCGGCTAACATAAGCCCCGATTAGCCTACCGGGGGTTATTCCCCCGACAGCTGCGTCGTTTGACCCTTTGCTGCACTTCTTGTCGGCAGTTCGACACCCTCGAGCCTGAGTGAGGGATAGGGGTCCCTTCAGCGGTACTGGTTGCAAGGGTGGCGACAAGGCCCGGATTTTCCTGGCGAAACTGGTTGTTCGTCCATCTTTGAGGCTGGCGGTGTTCTTCCTCCATTGGAACCAGTCGTCTTTCTTCGTTCTGGTCGTGCTCCTGAGCGGCTCTCAATCATGGACTTATGGTGTCAAGGCTTCGGGAGTGCCCATAGTAGGGGAGGGGCTTCTTCTTGCGTTCTACAGGTGCTAGTAGTTGCTGCTAGAGCCGTTGTTCTGGTTGTGTTGTGTTCTTCGTTCTCAGTGCGGCCTGTAATCTTCGATCTTAGCATGTTTCTGATCTTTCACTCTCTACACCCTTGTTAATTACATCGGTCGTTTGGGGTGTTAATTTAAAGCTGGGTTCTCAAAGTCTACCGTCTAAAAATCAGCATTCTTCAAGAAAAAAATATATTTATGGCTCTAAAATAAAAGTTGATCCAAGAAGAAGAAATGAAGAATTGTCGCATGCAGTGACGTACTACGACGCGCTCCTCCTGACAATCCGCAACTGATTTCGGTTAGTAAGCTGCTAGCCCATGCTGGCCATTAAAGATTCAGATAGAAATCGTGCTATGCCACTGCTGCACATGTGGAAGTTCCTGCCCGGGTCTCGATCGATCGTGTGGTCACATGCATCAGCATGGTCTACCGCTCGTTGCAACCATCGACATAACCTGCAGCCATCAATCATGCCGATACAAATTTAACAAATGCGCAAGTCAAAACTCTAGTCTGTCTCCTCTTCTCCCGCTATAAGAAACCTGCGCGCGCGCTGTCGTCGCCAATTCATTTCCTCTCAATCTCATCTCGTGCACCTGCCTGCAGATAACAAACCACACAAATCAACAAGAAATCCATCCCCTGCTCGAGACACAAAGCTTGGCGCACGCCGGCCGGCAATGGAGGGGATCTTCCCTTTCGTCTTCGCGGCCTTCAGGAAGCGGAGGACGAGGGCGCCGGACAGCTACGAGCGCCTGGTCGTCCCCGGTGGCGCGGCACATGGGCGGGAGCACGCGCGCTTCGACGTCGGCGGCGCCTACCAGTCCCAGAGCTGCCGGTTCCCCGTCCGGCGTCCTGCAGCCGACGGGCTCGGTTTCTCGCACGACGATGACCGGCCGCGGCCGGAGGACCTCTCCGGCGAGCTTTCTCCGCCGTCCAGCGGGCGCGGGGTGTCCAGGTCCCGGAGGTTCAGCAGCATGCGCGTGCTCGCGTGCATCGGTGGCCCGTAAGAACGCACCGTTGCTGATTTGCTGCTGTCTGACGCTCCGTAGTTTTGCATGTAGCTAGAAGAAAAATCATGTTGAGGAGCATTTTGGAGTAGTTTTGTATACGGACTAGTTTTTTTTTACTTCACAACCGAAATGTTTTTGCTGTAAAAATCGGACAGCAAAGTCATTTCGTTTTGTAATGGCTACCCGAATAAAACAGAGTTTTGCCCTTTACTTGTTTTTCTTCTATGGAGAATATCGGTGCAACATTGTACGAACTCATGAATGGAGCACTGCATACTCCATCCGTTCCATTGAATAAGTTTCATTTTTAAGTCAAGTTAGTTAAAATTTTACTGTTTTTTAAGTATCAATAATTATACATATTATATAAATATACTATGAAGATATAAATTATGATTTTGTATTAATTGTACCCCATTCTATTTTAATCTATATTCTAGGCTAAATTTTTGTTCCGCATTAAATTGCATTCTAGCTTTTTAGTCAGTAGAAACATATAAAGTGAAGCAGTCCGGTTCTCTCTATCGGATGTCATTGTTTTCTATGAAATTTGAATTGATTGTTTACATATCTAACTAATACTAATAAATGCATTACTAGTTTGTTTGAATCAACATCAACTGCAAAAAAAACTCACTTATAAACATGCAGTACTTAGCCAAAAGAGTTTAATATTTTTTCAAATAAATTCTCACCCAGTTCATCCAAAATGAAAACAAGAATGAAAAACGAAATGAGAAGAGCTCCCCTAACCGTGTCGCCTCCACGTCCACATCGTCCATATGCTGGTACCACCTCTTCTTGCTGGCCTCATCGGCGTCAGGAGGGGTGAGAAACCTGATCTACGTGTGGAATTTTAATAAAACTAGTCATTTTAGGGATTTGGAAATACTTTAGGGATTTCGTAGCCATCTTTTTTTTCTCATCCGCCTCGATGAAAAAGACATCATCTACTTAAGTGATATTTGAATCTTTCGTTCGACGATGAGATCTTCTTGCCGATCTTAATGGTGGTGTTGAAAGATATCAATTTTCTAGGTATGGATTCCAGATCTTGCTTCGTCGAACCGATTTTGGATATTTTCTCGTAGTTGACCTGAGGAGGATTGTCCTCGCAATATTTGGCCCCGCTGCTACATCCTCAACAATGGCGTATTGACTCGCTAGTGACATGGATCATGCTGTTTGGTTGCTTTTTCTTGGCATATTAATATCGGTACTCTTATCGATGTTGATTAACCACTCTAATAGTTGCATGTGTGCATGTAGCTTTGGTATTCCGGTTCAAATTAAAATTGTAGGAGAGCCTTTCTTGGTATTTATAGGTTTGTGATTGGTATCTATGTTCGACTCTTTTAGAAAAACTTGTGTCAAAGACGAAGAAAAGAGTTTAAGGGCACCTTTGATTTATAGGATTTACATAAAAATTACGTAGAATTTAGATACTATGAAAATTATTTCTACACAACTTGTATGATTCATAGGAACATATTCTGTACGAGTTCATTCTATAGAAATATTGTAGTGTAAATTCTATAGGAACAAAACATTGGATCGTACCTCATAAAAAATTCCTTTGGTATAATCAGAGGGAACTCATCTTTTCATAGGATTCATCTAGTCATGATATCTCAATCCTATGATTTTCATATTGCTATATTTTCCTATCCTATGAATCAAAGGAGTCCTAAAGACCTTGATTTTTTTTTACTTTTTAAACTATATTTTATAATCGATGGAGATGGCTATGCCTCTATCATGTACTGCGTTTTCTCAATGGATTACATTCCCTAGAACACTAGCCATTCTCAATTCGTAGGAACAAAAAAATAACCTCAAGACAATCGGAAAGTCATTTTAGCTCCCGAGCACTGGTGCTCTCGACCAGTTAGGAACTTTAAAAATTTATATTTGCAGGTTTTGAAAAATTATGAAGTAAAATTCTAAAAAGTGGCTAATGATATATCTTACTAATGTGCAAAATCTCAATTTCAAATGTTTTGTATTCTGAGCTACACAAGACATAGTCTGTTTTTTTAGAGATTTGAAATCCACCATGCTCAGATCTACACTTTTATTATTTTTTGAGCCCAAACTGCACATTGTTTGCAATTGAAAAATTTCTCGTTTGTGAGATGTATTACTGGCTACATTATAATTTTTTTAAACTTAAAAATATTATTTCCATTTTTTAATATAAAGAGAGCTGGTGCCCATATGCATTAAATCTCTGTGCCAAAACAATGCATCAGATTCCCTGGAACACTAGCCATTCTCAACCTTAAATCACAAAATAAAATACTAAGCAAAAAGGGAAAAGTTGCTCTCCGCATTTCGCCACCTGCCTGCCATGCGTCCGTGGGTCCCACCATGACTCTCTGACACGTGGCCCCACCGCTCAAGAACTTCTCCTTCCTCGTGTCCGGCCCCAACCCCCACCGCCCAACAGAACAGAAACCCGAACCCGTCCACCTCACCGCAGCCATGGCCGTCGAGCGACCCGTGCGGCTGGTGCTGGACGCGTCCCTCCTCCTCCTCGATCCGGTCGCGGGCGGCGGTACAGGGGAGGTGGCGCCGGCTCTGCGGCCCGGGGCGGAGGCGCTGCTCCGGCGGCTGCGCTACTCCAATCTCGGCGTGGTATGGGCTCTGCTCCTGACCCGTTCGCGCGATCTGCGGTTAAGTGCTATGATTGTGTGATCACCGGAGCTCGTTGCTTGGTGTTATTGGGTTCTGAGCGAGTTAGTATCGATGGCCTATTGCATATACCGATTTTGGGAATTCGTTCATTTCTTTGAGCACAACTAGTTGAAATGTTACCTGGGTAACATGTCCCCATTGATATGGGTGTTAGTGTAGGTTAATTGTATCCTCGTGAAGTCGTGATGATGTGATGTAATTGTTCGTTGACGTTCATGTCATTAAGTCATGAAGCTTGAACATGTATTAAATGTCTAGGCAACTGACTGCTCCTCTTGCTACTTTTTTCAGGCAATTTGCAGTCCGAAGGAAATGCCAATGAATGTGGTCTCTGTTTAATCCCGTCTTGAACTTTTTTTTTTTCATAATTATTGTTTCTGATACATCTCAGTGATACTGCTTATGATGGAGTCTGTACATAGTATACTTAAAATGGAAGTGGTTACAAGTTAAGCCGCATGATCCCTTCAGATCTTTTGGCACTTTCATTTAGAGCTTTGGTAACCAACATACTTACAGTCATTCTATAAGCCACTCAATATCCAGATATTTCACCATATGCCCCTACAAACTCAAGATGTAGACATGATGACTCTTGTTGCAAAATATCCGGCTAGATTGATTTTTCCAAATGCTGCACTTGCACTTATCACTCTTGATATCTGAAAAGGTATACTCTTGGTACCCGTTGTGCAGTTAAAACTTGCAACATTTCTGGCCAAAACCTTTCCTAACTCTCAGTCTACTGTGCTAATATTTTTATATTATCCTCAATGAAATAAATCCCTGCCATCGCAAGTTTGCAACACTATATTCCCCTTTTTCTACAAGGCATTACGCTGTAAGTGTATTACATCGTTTTTAAAGTAGTATATGCTTACACAGGGATTTTCTGTTGCTTTTATTAGTCAGATTTTCTGGAAAAGACAGCAAATGTGCACTCCTTTGGATATACATTACTACCTGCTCCAAGTGGGAACATTTTACTAGATGAGTCGATGTTAGAATGGAGCAGATCAAGTTCCTGTTTTTATGCTACTTCCAGAGTGGATGAAGATTTGTGTTCTGCCCTTCAGAGTCATAAGTGGAGGGTTATTGCTGTAGGTAAGCATACATCAGGATGAGATGATAATTGTCCTTCTCGTGCTGTTCCCAGCGAGTCATTTTGCATCAGTACTTCATTCATGATATACTTCTGTGTAACTCATGCTGTTTTACATATTAGAAGGTGTTATTTTTGCCCTATGGGGGCTACTGATATTCTTCTTTTTGATCCAGATAATGAACGCGGAACAGAGGATTCTGAAGTTGTAAATATTAGCAAGCTTGAAGAGCTGCTTCTCACTTTGGCTACTTTAATAAAAAAGGTGAAATTGCTATTGGTCTCTACTTAGGCATTTCCCTTATATTCGTGTTGTGCAGTAACTTTGAATTTACAAGTGCTTTTGTTCAGGAAATATCTAGCTCATCTGTTTTGATGGTTGGCTATGCAATGAAACAATCCCGTGAACAAGACTTCGCCAAGGCAAGTTTTATATAGTGTATGTTACTGACTTCATAGTATTTGATCTCTACTGGTGCATCATTGTTCCTATATGGTTGCAGAGAGGAGCATTCCCCCTTTATCCTAGTAAAAATGGGCTTATCTTCGTCCCACTCTCATTTGAACTTCCTTTAGCTTCTCAACTTAATGAAGTTGACATGATCCTCCACAAAATGACTGATGAGATCGTCAGCATTGACCCAGACTGCTCCATCAGTTTTCCCAAGGGGATCTCATTTTCTGCAGGAATGTCTGAAATTATAAGGTAGTAAGATTCGCAGGAGGTAATCCAATGGATTTACATGTTAATATGTTCTATGCATATCTTTTTTAACTGAACCATGCTTTGTGGAGTCTCGGTAGTACTAATTTTTCTGTATTAAAAAGATTTGCATAGGAGCAACCCAATTATTGAAAAGTGCCTACAAATACAGTGTAAAACCTAATGCACAGTTCTTAGCTTGTACTCTATTGGTGCAATTGTTTGTTTTTTATCTGGTCAGGTTTTGAAATTGCTACCATCTACTTGTGTTTCACTAAAGAAGGAACAAACAATGCAATGGAAAAGATAGATTGCCACTTGAGGTTCTTTTTGAAGGAACATATGTGATGGTAGTTTGATATGAAGATATGTACATGGGATATCATTACCAAAGCAACAAATAGCAAACACGTCTAATAGTGTCCCTTTTTGATGCATGAGCATATGTATTTGATAACTTGCTGTATAATAATTGATAATCTTAGTTTACTATTTTTGAGCAGTTAAAAAGGTTATGTTTTCACTAAAACCCTCTTTGTTAAGCAGGTTTATGGAAGAGTACCCTGATTTTTGTATCATTGATCCATTCAAAAACATTTCCCCATTGTTGGATCGTCTTCAGATTCAAGAAATTCTAGTTAGATTGCAAGAACTTGGCACTGAAGGAAGGCCCAAACTCAGAGCACCCCA
This sequence comes from Lolium rigidum, assembly GCF_022539505.1. NCBI lineage: Eukaryota > Viridiplantae > Streptophyta > Magnoliopsida > Poales > Poaceae > Lolium > Lolium rigidum. The sequence continues at coordinate 241,158,448 of NC_061512.1, read as the reverse complement.
TTCGTTGAAGGTCCTTTTATCTGAAATACACTTATGCAGAAGTCTGACTTTAGTGCTTTTATGTTGTTTGTTACTGACATCTCCCATCTTTAGACGATCCTGTTTTATTGCACTTCTAAAGAGCATTTATTTGTCTTGCATTTTTCTTAAGCTTACCTATGATTAACTTTGTCTTGCGTATTGAGTTTCCTTGCTATTTTATAACTCAGGTAAAAAACTTCCATGGCAGTGAGTTACAGAAGCAACTGGCGGAAACTAATTTATCATTTCCACTCATTGTGAAGCCACAAGTAGCATGTGGAGTTGCGGATGCGCACAATATGGTAGCTTGTTCTCTTTGTATTTATTCATGTATCAGTTGAATGTTGTGGTATGCATGAATTTCCAGTCATATCCTCTCGTCACCATTCACATGAAGATGGTTAGGGCACACATTGTGCTACTTAATCCCTTTTAGCCAGGGTTGAATTTGTTTTTCTTATGCATCTGACTGAAAATTGTTGTCTGCAGGCATTAGTTTTTCAAGTCGAAGAATTTAGCAACCTTAGTGTGCCTCTTCCAGCTATTCTACAGGTAGAACTTTCTGCCTTTTCTCCCTCTGATGATGTCTTGCAGGGAAATAGGCATCTCTGATAGACTCTTAATGCATGCATTATATGTTCTGACAGTTAATCATTTCGCATCTTCACCCTACAGTACTATGTTACTAACTTTTCACATCACTATGTACTGCAACCTTGACACTTTTAGACATCTCATGTTGACTTCCTGTCCTGTTGAGTTCTGTGCTTCAACTTCTCACTTCACTCTGCAGCTCTGTGCCTATTAACTACAGTTTACGAACTGAAATGTGTAGATTTTATTTGTGTGATGTAGGAATACATTGATCATGGATCCAAGATATTTAAATTTTATGTAATTGGAGACAAGGTTTTCCATGCCGTCAAGAACTCCATGCCCAATGCAAGTTTGCTAAAATCGTCATCAGGAGATGAACCTCTTACGTTTAACAGGTACACTAGGAACAGTTTTATGTATTGGCACGGTATTGGATGCCTTTCACATTCATCTGTTGAATTTTACGCTTTGATGCCAAATTATAGTTGAATTTGCCTTCACAGTCTGAAGACTCTTCCAGTGGCTACCAAGGAGCAGCTACTGCAGAACAGGGTACAAGATAACAAATCTCTGGACATCGATGTAGTGGAAAAGGCTGCAAAATTTCTTAGGGAATCACTTGGACTAACGATTTTTGGGTTTGATGTTGTCGTAAGTATTTCTTTTTGTGGTCTTTGTATGACTTGGTGCTTTTAGAATCTAGGAAAGCTACAAAGAGTAGGTTCTTCACCTCCAGTCGCCACCATGTCTTCATCTGGCACATTCTACTTTGGAATTGTAAAAACCAGCATTTGGATATTGCAGGTTCAAGAGGGTACTGGAGACCATGTCATAGTGGACCTAAACTATCTTCCATCCTTCAAAGAAGTTCCTGACTCTGAGGCGATGCCCGCGTTCTGGGATGCAATCAGGCAGTCATACGAGTCGAAGAAAGGGAAGGGACAAACTTAGCCAAAAGCCTCGATGAAAATCATATACAATATCGGCGACGACATCCACACCATTTGGTGGAGAACACTACTCCTTTGTGTTGAGTTGACTCGCTGTCTAGAAGCAACAGCTTGTCTCTTAGAATCGTAGAGTACTTCGAAACTTTGCAGGCGGAGATGTACACAAATAATCCAGGAACGAAAACAGAAATAAAGCTCAATTGTGGATCAGTTCAATTAAGTTTAACCTCCTTCTTTTGTTGTATGTTGTATGATTTCCATATGAATGCGAGTGGCCTGTAGACACCTCACTGCAATGGATATGACATGATTTACTGCTGCTCTGCATGGACCATGCAACCTGTCGATGTCGGTTGACTCGGTTCTCTTTGTATCTGTTGTGTTCTTGTTTCTGAATTACATCATCAGGATACAAATGGATGCGACATGTTTCTTCAGAAAATCCTGCTTTCCTTATGAAAGATTGAAACTGAATAGATTTGTGCCATGTGGAGGCCAAGGAGAAAGGAACACTTGATAAATGAATCATCTATTCTAATAATGCTTTCCATTCGGTTGTATCTCTGTCCCTTTCACCACCAGATTTGTTACATTTGTACAGATTGCGTGGTGCTCCAGGGAAATTTTCAGGATTGCCGGCCCATTTTTTGGCCCTTCACTTTTTTTTCTTCGAATGAACCCCTTAACTATTCAGGTAAGCTTCTGCCACTGTATTTGCATTATATGCAATCTGCTCTCCTGCGCCTCGGCACCTTCCTTAGCTGTTCACTCCTTGTGTAGAATGGACCTCATGAAGAGGGCAGCTGGCATGGCGAGGGGCGCATCTGCAGCTCCGGCGCGGAAAGGTGAAGACGAGAGCTTGGTTCTCTTCGGGGAACTGTACAAACATGATCAAGTAAAGGATATGAATCTCCTTGAACCAATGTTCTCTATGGAGTTTGAAGCTATCCAAGGTCAGATTTTTGTTTCTTCACCTGTCCATTTGTCATGAGATGCAAGTATTTTTTTCTTCTACTATTGCCATCTGGAGCTAACATGAGGTCTCGAGTAGCTGATTTCAGTAGATGATGAGCAAGATCTAGGGAAACTAATACACATCTTTGCTTGGAAGATGGATAATCTGATTGGCGTGTTTTGGTTGACTGAATATAGGAGACCGCCGTATGTACAAACTTGCGTCAGGGAAGAGAAATTACCTCCTAACAGATGGCGAGAAGAATGATTACGACTGGTAAAGATGAAGTTGCTTACAGTTCACATTATTCTTTCTACGTGCTGCATATTTTGAAACAGAACAGTTCATTTCAGGCTCAAGACTCCTCCAGCCACCCCGCTGTTCGCCTCCCTTGAGATGGAAGCTGATTCCTGCCAAATGGTTTTTCAGAGGGAGTTGCCTATCCTTCAAGTACTTAAAACTTCAAGGGTATGATGACTATTGACTCATCACAATAGTAACAAAACTTTCACTTTACATGCTTAGTATAGATGACATGCAGCTCTCACTCGCGTTGTACAAAGAAAAACAATCACTACACATTATCAAAGTGATTTACCTACCATTCACCACTCACCAAGTTGAAATACCACCATCACGATTTCAGAACATGTTCTAATACCACACAGGCGACCAAGGAAGTTGTGCCAAGCCAAAAAGAGAGAGAAGCTATCCTTTTGCAATTTATTCATCTTTTCCGTTGATCTTACTGTTTGAGATTGTGAAACTTTGACAGCTCTCAGGAAAGCTGGAGGCACCCAGTAGTAATACATCAACGAAGTCTGAATCTCCTACGACATCCAGCTCCTCAAAGTCTGCCACTCCAACGGCGAGACCAAACTCTTCATCACCAAAGAAATCCCTCACCACCAGAGCATCCCCTGCCTTCTCCAACGAGGATACCTCAGCTTACAAGATAGATAAGAGATCAAGCTACACACCTCTGGGAAGCAGGCCTCACAATGCAGTGGCAGTTCCTACTACAGACACCAAAGCAGCTAAGAAAACCTCTTCAGGCAAGAAGCCCGTTGTCCCAGGCAGCACGAATGCAGCCAAGAACATCGCTAACAAGCCGCTGACGAAGAACGCTGGAGTGGCTACGCCGAGAGCTCGGACCAAGGACCCTTCGACTGGTGCAAAGGATCTGAAGGTGGATGCCGGCAACAGCAGCGCCACTAGAAGAGTGTCACGTCAACCTGCTGCAGCAACGGGCACCGGCAAGGATCCGTCGATTCCAGCGGCGGCAAGAGGAAGGAGCAGAGCTGGAGGTGAGCCGGCCACCGGTAACACTGTCCGTGTTGCTGAGGCAGCGGCGGTGGGGAAGGGGAGGAGGAGAGCTGGCGGGGAGAAAGAGCAGCCGAGGCAACAAAAGCTTGGAAGCCATGCAAAGAAACTGGCAGCTTAGCTGCCGGCATTCAGCATTCTGGCTTCAGTTCTCAGTTGCGTGAATCTATGCAGAATACTGTTAATTCGAAAAGCTTGTTCATATTTTGTAATGGAGATTTGCACCATGCATGCAGAGCTTGGAACAAAATGAATGACGGGCCAACAATGATTCAATCAAGATGTAAATTTGATGTTAGCACCAAAGAAGCACTATTTCAACAAAAGCAAATTTCAAGTTGTCATTACTCGTGTTATTGTGATATTTTGACCTAGCCTGTAGGCAGAATCAACAGTTATCATATTTGTTTTTTTTCTCCTTTTTATTCCCCTGTTCATGGATGCAATCTCATATTATGTGTTATGCTCAAATAGTTTTATCGAAGTTCAGATGTTGCTAGTCATATGTAGCATAAGTACAACTGCTTCATTTTCTTATCTAACCAGGTATACATGGTCCACACGAAAATCAGGTGTAGTCCCTGCCAATTTGGCCGCCAATTAGCCACGACGTGTTGCATCAGCAAGCGTTTGCATGCTTGAATATATACGGCAATCAAAGCCTTACACAAATGATAATGCTTCTTGTAAAATGAAGTTTTTCGGTACTTTTTGTTCCGCAAGATTTTGTTCAATAGCAGTGACCAAGGTGAGAATGGTTTTCTGGATCACTCTTTCACTAGCTCTATTGTGTTCATTTTTATTTCTCCCAAATTCAACGAAAATGTGAAATTAAAAGTTTCAAAATAATTCTAAGTATAAATTGGTCATCAAAAGTGAAGTAGGAGTCGTTGGCTCGAGGAGTGGTGACGATGAAGCTCGATGACAACATCGATAGTGGCCCACATGGGCAGGTGGTGTCCAATATAATTGTGTTCCATATCGACATTGGTTCATTTATAATGATTTCTCAAGGTATTTTAATACTAATGTAAGATGAGAAATCTTTTTGCTCTGTTGAAGAAAATAGAGGTTAGCGCTAAGGCATAAAAATACCACATGATGGATCTCATTGATCGAATCTCAATTTCCTCAAGGCTGTAAAAAAACTAGCTGTCAATTTATGGGCACAAAGAGAAAAAGAACGAAAAAGAAAAAAAAACAGTACAGTACGAGGCTCGATCGCTTCTTCCTCCGCCTCCGTCTCTACGCTGCATCGCCAACCACTCCCCCTGTACGACTCTCAGTCAGTGTCAGTGTCCGTCTCCGCCGTCGGCGCATCACTCCCGATGTCCGTCTCCTCCGCCTGGGTCGTCTCATCGTCCGAGTCGTCTTCGTCTTCGTCTGTCTCTGCGTCCGCCTCCTCAGCCGCCGTGTCCGTGCCGCTGTCCGAGCCCGTCTCCTCCTCGGCTACGTCGTCGTGGTGGCTGCCGTCGGAGAACTCCGGGAAGCCGTTCTCGTAGGTGAAAGTGAGGATCGTCCTGCCCTGGACGACCGGCGCGGCGCGCTCGGACCGGCAACGAAGAATCGTGGGCGCGTATTGTTGACAAAGCTCGTCGAACTGCTGGTCGGGCACGTCCTCCTCGCGTGCCATCGGCTGGAAGTCGCTGTCCGGGCCCGTCTCCTCCTTGGCGACGTCGTTGTGGTGGCTGCCGTCGGAGAACTCCGGGAAGCCGTTCTTGTAGGTGATCGTGAGGATCGTCCTGGCCGGGACGGCCGGCGCGGCGCGCTCGGACCGGCGATGAAGATACGTGTGCGCGTAGTGCTGACAGAGCTCGTCGAACTGCTGGTCGGTCAAGTCTGTTGGTGCAGCTCCCGGCTGCACCCTCTCTCTGTCCTCCACACTCACTCTGGCACGAACAAGAACTGGAGATGAACACTGGACACAGAAATTTTCTCGGGCCGGCGCACGAACGCCGCCACGGGCGCACGCACGCCCTAATCTTCTTCTTCTTGTATTCAATGTCTACATGGTGCTCGCTAGCTCGGTACTGCGAGAGTACAGGAGGGGAGAGGGCTTATAAAGCCGTGGCTCGCACACACGATCACCACAGCGCGCCCACGACGCGCACACACGCACACACGCACCCACTCGTCCATGCTCAGCTCGCCGCAGCTCGCGCAGACGACGCGCTCCAACGCAATCACCGGGGCCGCCCTGCGACTGGACTTGGTCCTCCTGCTATCTCGCTAACTAACTAACAGACGCACACAACGCACGCACCTACACGCCACGGTGCGCACCATGCCGTGCACGGACTCGACCCCGGCGCGCTGACGCCAGTCCACCGTGCACGCCATGGACGCCATGGCTTATTGCTAACAAAGTCTTCCTCGCGCGCCATCGGCCGGAAGGAGCTAGGTGGTGCCGTCGTAGCCGCGCGCTGGCTTCCCTACGTGTTCGCCGACGATGACGAGGATCTAAGGCGCGCAGAGCACACCTACTCTACGTACGAGTAGGTTGCGATCGCCACAGGAGGCTTGCTGAATTTGTAGCACTGGTCAGACGAGTCGATGAGGATTCGGATCCCGGATCCGGCTCCGTGTCCATGTCTTCCTCTGGTGGTGGCGAAATCTAGACGTTTCACCGGAATTGGACTCGGGTCTCCGTTCAGGAAAAAAGTACAGTAGGAGTAAATTGTTTTCCAACCTGCAACATGATACTCCAATTTTATGTATTGACTTGTTGGGAGTAAATCGTATTATCGACTTTTTTTACGTTTTTTCGATAAAAGGAATATATTAATATCAAAAGATACCAATTACACCCAGCCTCTGCAACAACGTCCCACCCTAATGGCAGTACGGATGTACACAACCAAAAAAGAGTAAAGAAAACTAAGAAATAAAAGTCCCGCTACAACCTTCTAGACCTAGCAACAGCAATACAACCACCACCGTGACAACACCTGAAATACAGACTCTCCAAAAACGACGCCTTCAAGAAGAAAACAATGCACCAGCGCCGTCGTCGCCCGACCAAAGGTCTTAGGATTTCACCCAGAAGATAGTCCCCACTCTTAAAACAATGCCTCCAACAAGAACATTGACAGGCACAACTAGTTAAGGCCAGTCCTTAGGTTTTCACCCTGAGAGGTAAGACTATGAACTTTCCCTGTGCTGTCGCCCCACATGCATACCACTGCTGCAAGCCCGGAAAGCCAAGAAGATCCCTCAGCATCACGTTGACTCGAACCTCCTTTAGCCAGTCCACCAATCAAGCCTTCATGATATTCTTTCTTCTGACTTCATCATGGACCAAAAAGTCACCTGATGTCAACACAGAATATAGCTTCGCGGCGCTCCCTTCGGAACAAAACGATCGGAATAAAAACATGGGTGTGCGCGACCGAATACCACCCGATCCAGCAAACTGCAGGCAAAATATACACAGTTCCATTGCCAGCGGAGCTTTCCGGAACTCATCTCTCCAGCCAGATCAAAGCAAACTGACCTCCGGTAGATCTTCATCTTCGCTTGCGAGAAACCCGAGGACCGCCACCAAAAACAAAGCAAGACCAGCAACCCCCACGCCGTCAGTCCCTCCTGCCGGATCACCAGGGAAGAAGACGGCGGCGCGGATCATGCGTACCACCGCTGAACCGTCAGCGGGGGCGGAGGCCGCCACCGCTCCACCGAATCCTCCATGGCTACCGACGAAGAGCATCAGGCCCCGGCCAAGTAGCCGTGTCGCCCGGCTTCCTCCACCGGCGCTTCATCACCTCCCATGGAACGCCGTCGTGGAAACCCTCTCCTCCCCCTCGTCGTTCGACGGAAGGGGCGCCGCCACCGTCGCCGTGGCTGTGGCCGGAGCCGGGGCCAAGGACAGGACTAGGGCCGGGGCCGAGACCGGCAGCAACGGCGGCTGCTCGGAGCGGGGCGGGTAGATCCTCCGCCGCCGCCCGGGAGGCGGGCAGGAGAGGAGGAGGCGGCGGCTAGGTTAGGAGGAGAGGAGGACTTTTTTTACGTGTATTATTGACTTGTTGGGAGAACTGTTCTTAAATAGAAAGTCGTTGCTCTAGTTCCACCGTTTTCCACCTTTAAACTACTTAAAATCCCAATCATGAAACTTAACTGCAATTTTTAGTTTGTGCATTATATACTGTGTCAGGTGGATGGTTGGGCTTTTATCCAAAGATCTAGAAAGAAAATTAGATATACCAAATCCAAAACAACTTCAGAAACAAAAAAATAAACACATATTTTTTTAGCAAAAATGAAACAAGAGAATACATTTGTAAGTCGCTGATCCCGAAGGTCTGTATTTTTATCCAGGTGTATGGTATATTTTAGAAATGGATGGGACTAATTCTTAATCCACTGAGAGTTAAGGCATTTCTCATACTAGCATGGATCACGATATGATCTTATGATCTAGCATTCGACAAATTCTTGGTCGACCGAGAATTGGCAAAACCGTTTAGAAATCGTTGTCGATTTAGAAGTAGAGTACAAATCTCCGATGACTTAGATAGAGAAGCGAATGAACCTGTAAAACTGTTCACTCAACCAATGGACGATGGAGTCATGGAGACATTCACATCTTCACCTGGAACTGAAGTCCTGATTTCTGAACGTTCAGTTTTTGTCTGCACCGGGGACGACGTCGACTTGGAGCAAAACTTCCACAAAGTTTGCACGTCCGTGTCCTTCTTGGCATCTGATTTCAGTGATTCGGCAACACCAGATTGGGTCTGACCTCACCTCAACAGCTCACCACACTTCACCGCTGACGACGATCTCCCCGTCGTCTCTAGAATAAGCAAATATTCAAATGGTCAACAAAACTGCAAAAAGTTGTAACCACATCATGAAATGCGGCAGCATTAGGCTGTTCTGATATTCTCCCGTCAAAGTCTAGACTACGGAGAGTGACTTGTCACAAACCAGTTTTTGGTCCTAACATATTCTGGTTCTGCAGTCTGATTGACCAATAGACCACAACCACAACCACTGTGGAAATATGTATCTAGGGCATCACTTTCTTCTCTTGACTCGTGTTGCACAAGATGAGCAACCATGACCACAGAACTCTGACAAAATGGCAATTTATTCTATTGTACTATTGTATATAATAATTGTAAGTATTGTCATCATCATCATCATCAACAGTGGTAGATGTAAGACTACATGAGCAAAACATCTTGCTTCACAGATACTCCTATAGTGCCTATAAAAAGTGGCTGCCTGGAACCAATCTACAGTTCTACACAGAACCTTCATTCAGATATCTCTGTTTCTGCAAGGAAGCTCAACTGTATACATACATACAGGTGCCATGTTCCTAGGCCTAGATATATTCAGAGTCAAATCCGCTGATTGCCTCGGGCAAACGGGCTTCCAATATATACAAGACTTGACCGCGATTCTCGTCATCAACTCATCATCCCTACAGAGCATACATCCTCTTGTTTCTGCTGGCCAGTTCTAGCTCTGTGTCCGAGTCAACTGATATGGACCATGACTGGCTCATGGAGGACTTCCTGATCCTCCTCAGGCTCTTCTCCTCCATCCTGTGGGTGATGATGCAGTAGCACATGGAACCGATAGTGGCTAGCATGATCACGGTGCCGATCGCCATCGTGCACCAGGCCAGCCACTCGTCCTTTCGGCCCACGACAACGTAGGTCAGTGCTATGAAGGCTGCTGATATGCAGAGGCATGCGAGCCACATCAGCTTGTTCATCACAAAGACCATCTTCTGCTTTGCTTTCTGCTCCACGACTATCAGTGAGGTCTGGACAACGACTACCGCGAGAGAAATGAAGAGGGCCAGGGAATCAAAGACCAAGAAGATTATAAAGGCTGGCCTGCTTGCTACCAGTGCTTGCCCTAAGGTCATGCCAGGTTCAGGCGCTTTGCTCATTTCCTCCAGAAAGCCAGCAGGAACGGTGAATATGGACGCAAAGGCAACGGTGGCAATAAGTACTGCAACAACGGTGTTGGAGTTGATCGCATTGTTTAGCCCACCAATGTGGAGCTTTTGAATCCTCTTCTTGATCTTGTGGACGTGCATCTTAGTCTGACGTGTTTGCTTGATCTGTGATTGGACGTCATGCTTGATATCGCTGACTGTTTGCTTAAGCTGCTTGGCTGATTTTGGAGGATTTACTTGCTCTTTTGCAGTCACTCCGCCAACCTCGCGCAGAATGTTAACAAGCTCTTCGTTGCCTTGTTTCTCTGCAATCGCAAAAGCAGTCTCACCAGCTCTATTGACTGCATTAATATCAATCTCTTCAATGGATATTAGAGTCTGAACCATCTGTAAAGAAACACACAAATATCAGCAAAGGGTACACATTGCATATACCTAAACCCACGAGAGTCTGAACTTCATTGTTTTTTAATCTACGGAAGTTAGTCTTTCCACTGTTGGTGAAGTGTAAAATGCTTAAGAATTTAGTTCATAAACATCTAGAATTCCTAGTTTAAGCAAGCAATATCTTATTTGCAAATGAACATAGTGTGAACCAGAAATAATATGGAAGAAAAAAATATTAGCGCATGAAGAATGAAAGCATCAAAGAAAATAAAAATATTCTGTGGTATGGTAAACCTACAATGGTGTTGCCCTTCCGGGTTGCAACATGCAGTGGCCTGTTCCCCTTGTTATCTTCCACATGGATTACCGAGACATTGGGCTTTAGTAACTCGAGCAAAATTTCAGCATTCTGGCCTTTTGAAGCCATGTGTAGTGCTGTTTGTCCCTTCTTGTCTGTTCTGAAACCAATCTCCGGATCTTTATTCAACAGCGATGCTACCACCTCCACATGGCCCATTCTTGCTGCTGAATGCAAAACTGTCTTTCCGTTGTTTCTTCCAATCCTAGCAAGACTTGCATCTGTCTCCAGTAGAAGATTGACAATACCAATGTGGCCCTGAGTCGCAGCAGTGTCTAAAGCTGTGGCATTTACAGAACTGGTTGTCATAGCTAACGCAGGAAATGCCTGCAGTAGCTCCTGCAAAACATCTGCAAAACCAAGGGATGGAATAGCTACATGAGCCAAAAATAACTTGACAGATAAGGTTAAGAAAAAACTACACTAACATACAAGAATCATCATATTCAGGGACCAGGAGTTGCACACTGATTTGCTCTTCTCCACTGCATACTACTGAAACTTACATGGGTTTAATAATTAAGGCAGATAAGAAAACACTTAAGAAACAAAATTTTGTTAACGCAATAGTCAAATGTAAGGGTATATGAATTATATCTGATGAGAAACATTAACGTTGCTTCGTTTTCGAGAAACCAATATTTGTGAGCTAGCATATTGCACATATGCAAAAATAATATATCGAATGTGCGAATTCATGCTCAACTTTCCCTGCCAAACCAAGAAGACAAGGTAGGCTGGAAGCTTAATGTTCTAGACCAAATCCACCACATAAGTTTCTCAAACATTTAATGCAGAGGTGGTTAGTCTCTAAATGCTTTAGTACCCCATGACATAAATGAGAAGAAAACATTCCATTGCAATCACAACGAATTAGGTATTTTGCCAAAGTCAATCAAATACAAGTCATTCTTTATAAACCTAGACAACTGCAATTATATAAAGAATCCAACATGAATGAATACGCATTCCCTGTTCAACTCAGAAGCTCAGCAAACCCACGTACTCCCTCCGATTCATATTAATTGACTCCAATATAGGAGTATTAAAGAATTCTCATTCAGAGAAATGTAAACTCAAACCATTGACTTTACAAGCACATCTCATTTTGATCAAGCAAAATAATATACTATCGTTAGCAATGAACTAAGAGAAGCAAATAACTAACCCAGATGGCCCTGTTTGGCCGCAATATGGAACGCATCGAAGCTATTGGTTGCCTTGAGCCCTGCCGACTGCACATCACAAACCTTCAGTATCGCACACACAACGTCGACGTGGCCCTTCTCCGCGGCCACATACAGCGCCGTCTCCCCGTCCTGGTTCTGGTGGGCGGCCAATTCCCCCACCAGCTCCGGATCGCAGTCCTCAATGATCCTCTGAGCATGGGCAGCATTGCCGGCCCTCGCAGTGAGGTGGAGCGCAGAGTCGCCCCTCTTCCCGGGGCTGTCCCTGCTCCTCCTCTCCTTGAAGCTCTGCTGCCTCTCCATGGACAGGAACTTGAAGCTCCTCTGCTTCTCTATTCCCCGGAAGCTCTTCAGTTTCTCCAGAGCGCCGAGACGGGTGCTGGATTGCCTCTCCATCTCCGAATCCAAGAACTTATTGGGTTTGGCGGTGCCGTGAGAAATTCCAAGAATTGCAAGATCTTGTTCTTGCAGAATCTAGTGAACCCTTCTTCAGGTTGGCGAGCCAACCTTGAATTGACCGAAAATAGCAAGTCTTCAGGTTGCGATGAATAGGCCAAGATTTGAGCTTATCTTTACAGGATAGAGCGGCGATCCTAACGAAACATCGACAAATTAGTAAACCAGCAAAAAAAAAGCTTCAACCAAAACAAGAATCGTGAGAGGGAGTTCCTCACCGCAAGAAACGAAACAATCTGCGCCTGCGGGCGGAGCCAAGGGCCGGCGGCGAGGGAAAAGCCAGGGGACCTCCGCAGCTCACCAATCAACGGAGCAAGTGAACCCGGAGCTCGGAAAATCCCATCTTTCTCCACGCACCAGCGAGAAAACTATTGGGGAATCAAGACGGGACTCGCTGGTGGGGAATCTTGGAACAAGCTGGACGCCTCTGGAATTTTTCTTCCGCTGGTCTCAATCCCCGGCCCGGAGGAGAGGTTCTTCCGCCACCACGGTTGCTGCCTGTCAGCGGAAGAGAGGGGAGGAGGACTACTCTACTGTTAAAAAGGAGGCCGCACACGTTTGCTGGTCTCCGGTCTTCTCCTCTTGATTTCTTTTTCACGCGAGCGAATATTTGTGCCCCCTTGGCGTCTTGCTTTCCTTTCTTGCCTTGTATTTTTGTAACTGATTTTTAGGTGAGTGAAGAATAACTTTGACTATTCTTCTCCTATTTTTTATTTTCTCTTTATTCATTTGGCTACAAGAATGTGTCTTGAACTTTCTAAGGCACTAGCAATTTTTATTTTTGAATCATGATATAATTTGTGATAATGAATATTTTTTTCTAAAAACGATGAGCTACAACTACTATAACAATACTGAGAAATTATTTTTATAAGTTGATGATTAGGAATGTTGACGTTTTGTCCAAGGAATATTAGGGCATGTACAATTGTAGGAAATATGTGACTTCTCTTAGCGGTCCATGTCACCAGAGAAGACACTAAATAGAAATGGTACAATGCATCATATCTTATTGTTATTTCTAGCTATAAATGAGAATTAATTAAATTTTAGAAAAAATTGAATTGCTAAGGAAAGACAAATGGTACAATGAAGAAAATAGCCTTCTCTTATTTCATAAGAGATCATCCCTTAGCTAAAAGAAGACAACGTTCTTTTTCATCAATCTCTCTCCACCAACTAAATAAAAATCTTATGGTGCAACCGTAAAGAAGGGCTAACAGGGCTAACGTCACTCTATTGTACATGCTCTCATGTATTGCACATTCTGAAAATCATCCACAACTTAATCAGATCTAGGAATAACTATGTGGGTCTATCTAGAGCATGTATAATGGGATAATTTGAATCTTCCCTTAGAGTTGCTAGGTTAGATTTTCTGCGTAGTTGGTGGACTAAATTAAGAAAGAGAAAATTATTTTTTCTTAGCTAACAGGTGATCTCTTTTAAAAATAAGGGAATACTATTTTTATTGTACCATATATCTTCACTTAGCAACAAAATATTTCATACTAAAAATTACTTAGTTTTCAATAATTATTAGAGATAATAATAAGAGGTATTGCATTGTAGGCCTTATATAGATTGCATTCTCTAGATGACGTAGAGGGGTAAAGGAAGGCATACCTTCTCTATCATTATATATTTTTCGATAAAGAGAATATATTAATATCAAAAGATACCAATTACATCCAGCCTCTGCAACAACGCACCACCCTAATGGCACTACGGATGCACACAGCCAAAAAAAAGAAAAAGAAAACTAAGAAATAAAAGTCCTGCTACAGTATCTCGGGCCTAACAGCAGCAATACATCCACCACCAAGACAACACCTGAAATACAGACTTTCCAAAACTGACGCCTCCAAGAAGGAAACAGTGCTCTAACACCGTCGTCGCCCGATCAAAGATCTTAGGTTTTCACCCTGAAGATAGTCACCGCTCTCAAAATAATGCTTCCAATAAGGTCATGCCAGACACAACCAGTTAAGGCCAGACCTTGGGTTTTCACCCTGAAAGGTAGGACTCTAAACTTCACATGTGTTGTCGCCCCCACTTTCATACCGCTGCCGTGAAGCCCGGAACACCAAACAAGTCCCTCAACAGCGTGGAGACTTGAACCTCCCTTAGCTAGTCCTCCCCTCCGGCCTTCATGAAATTCTCTTCTTCCGACTTTCATCATGGATCCATAGTCACTTGATGTCAACACAGAAAAAGAGCTTCGCGCCGCTCCCTCCAGAACCAATCAGTCGGAATAAAAGCATGGGTGCGCATGACCGAATACCACCGATCCAGCAAACTCCAGGAAAAAAGCACGGTTACATTCGCCGGCGGAGCCTTCCGGAACTCAACACACCGGCCAGATCACGAGTCCAGGCCTCCGGTAGGTCCTCCTCTTCACGCAAGAGAGGCCCTAGGACCGCCGCCTTTATTCAGGTCGGACCCCCACGTCGGCGACCATCCCGGGCTAGCCACAGCCATCACCGACTTCCACGTTTCTCCATCTCGCCGCCGGAACGCGGTGATAGATCATCAGATCCACCATCACCAACCGCAGGCCGACCCTCTCCAGCAAAGAAGAGGGCCACCTCCACCGTCGAACCCAAGGTGAATCCCTCGGGCGACCTCATGTCGCGGGTGAATCCCGAGATCGCCTCCACTCTCCGACGAGAGGTGGGGGGGGATTGGCGCAGACCATGGGCCTGGCCGCTGCCCACCACCAGCCCCTGCCGGAGTGCTGCGGGAAGCCGACGGGAGGAGGGAGAGCGCAGCGCAGGCTGCCGCCGCCCACCCATCCACGCCGGCCGGAGCCGACGGGAGGAGGGGGACGGCAGCGCAGGCCGCCGCCGCCCATCCCATCCGATCCGCGCCTGCCAGTCCGCCATGCGTCGAGGAGGGGAGATCCGGCCGCCGTCCACCACGCAACGACGAGGAAGGGCCCCGCCGCCACGCCCCGTGGGTCTTTGCCCCGGCGATGGCAGCGGCGGTTAGGGTTGGGAGAGTGGGGTGCGGGAGAGGAGGGTTGGGCTCAACTGATCTGTATGGACGTATCAACTGAGCCTGCAATTATCATTATATATACCCTTATAAATAATAGGTTCCTAAATAAGGGCCTTGTCTTTTTCGTTTCTTTATCTGTCTTAACAAAATTGGCAGAGTGCTCCATTCCCCGACAAATTAGCAAGATAAAAGCACATGTACAATCCACTTGGAAAGCTAACGCTGGAATGTTTTAAAGCAAAGCAACACATTGTCATTGATAAAGTTTATGCCTTTTCTCTTTTTGATAAGGTATTTGGGATTTCACCTCTACTTCAATCAATCCACTGCTCAGTGGCACGTGTGCTCTAATCTAGAGATTCCACAAAACAAGATTTTAACTACGGAGTAATATATTTATTTGCCATATTCGATTGGTGGCGGTTGCACAATGTGCATGGGCATCAAAGTTGAGACCAGTGGGTCAGTGGCACATGCTTGCTGTTCTTTTGTCTTCATGGATTGGGAATGGTGGCAGGCTGGGCCGCCATGGCTAGCCTGTTACCAACATCACCAATGTGATGGTTTTTAGCAGAAGAAACTTCGCCAATGCAAGTGGGTAAACAGAAGGAAATGTGCATCAAGAATCCTACGCGTATCGTTTTGACAGGGACGTCTTCTTTCCAAAAGATATCTTTTGCGGTATAATTTACTAGTCCTATGTAGTAAGTAAGTTACCCACGAGATTTGAAGCGATTACAGCAAGGACTTGACGTCTCGTAAGAAGACAGCCGCCGCCTAAATTCTAGCTGCCACCATTTCATCCTCCTCCATAGATCAGTTCTTTCTTGGCTTTGCCAGCGTCGAGAGGAGCGAGGAATCCAATCTACACGTGGAGTTTTCGATAAAAATAGTGTTTTTATTATATTATGTTAGAATTTTGAGAGCCGTTTTCTTGTTGATTTTTTCTCAATGGAGATGACATCGTCTGCAATAAGTGATCTTCGGTCTTTCCTTCAGCGATGAGATCTTCTTTCCGGTGTCAATGATGGTGTTAAAAGATTACAATTCTCTAGGTATGGATCTTCAGATCTTGCTTCGTCAGATCGATTTTGGATCTTTTCTCATGATGGCCTCGAGAAAGATTATCCGTGAAGTTTTTGTTCCGGCTGCTATGTCCTCGACAATAGTGATTTGTACTATCGGCTATCCAGCGACGTCGACAAGGCTGGTCGGTTGTTATTTCCTAGCATACTGGTGTTGGTACTCTTATCGATGTTGATTGACTATTTTAGTGGTTGCGCGCGTGCACGTAGTCTTGACATTGCGGCTCAAATTAAAATTATGGGATAACCTTTATTGATATTTAAAGGTTTATAATTTGTTATCTATCTTTGGCGGCCTTCAGAAAAGTACAAGATTGTGTCTTGGAAGAAAGATGAGTTTGAAGACCTTAAAGATTTTCTAGTATCTTTAAAACTATATTTTTTAATCGCTGAAGATAGCTCGTGTATCTCTACCATGTACTATTTATTGCTATAAATATATATGGCATTTATTATAAAAAAAGTAAGTTATACCCACAGTTGATTTGAGAGGTATTCTAGACAATTTACAAGGTAAGAAAATCATGACATGGATTTAGATTGATTTGTTACTACGTTAGGTCAATGCACGTCGCAATTTGATATTCTTAGTGTGATTTGAAATTTATTTTTGTCCACATATTTTATCGACTCACACTTAGGCACCTCCAACTCCAACGGGGCGATGCTAAAGGACACTTCGCCGTTCGTTTGCGACCGCGCGGTTAAAAATGCGTCTCCCAGATCCAGCGGTCCGAAGCATGGTGATTAGACTATCAACGGAGACGCAAACACAGCCTAAATATGTGCATCGGATGCGTCTCCGCGGATGCTTCACGATCACGTCGAGTGACCGCATTGATGGCATCCGGCCCGCTAGGTAGTGATAAAGGTAAGCAAAATGGTTAGTCGAGTTAACCTAAAACTACGACGGCCGTACCTACTCGCCGTTGTGTGACCTACTACGGCTGGGGTTACTCGCAGTCGCGCAACCTACTACTAGCCCCCGGAGTGGTCTGAGGGGCCAGCGCCGTTGTCGGAGCACATTCAGGTGATGCACTCCTTGCGTCGCGCACGTCGCCGAACGTCCTCCTCATTGAGGAGTCCCAGTGGACTCTCTTCGCCGCCTCCTCCTCCGCCTCTGCCGCCTACATGTTGGCGTGGTAGCGGACTGTGGTGACCCTGCATACCACTGCATGTTGTAGTATGCCAGTCGTTGATATAACATTCGCGAAGTACCATTCCGCAAATATCACATCCCTCAGAGTAGTACAACAGAACATAGCAAGGTCCATAACTCATTCACACATTATTACAATACATATACACAAGTCGTCTTGGAGCTCCTCTTGGGTCCTAAGAGGATATCTCCTGGGTTCGAGGTGAACCCATCTTAACTTACAATACCATTGTCTCATTAAACAAAACATTTATTTAAGCGAGCAGCTAAATAGTACGAGTTCGCGCTGCTTGACTACTACTACTCCTCCCGATATCCTTATGCTTGTTCTCCTCCGGAAGCCTCTCCGGATCCGTAGACTATGATGTAGTCTACGCCTTCCACTCCTCCCGAGAGGTCTGGTTCCTCGTAGCCGATGATCTCGGCTCCATCATGGTTGTCGTTGTCCTCCTCCAGATGGTTCAGACAATCTAAGCATGGGATTTAAGAGTGGTATGAGTACGAGCGTACTCAACAAGTTCATTATAGATAAGAGGTGTTTAATGCACTAGCTACGATATTAGACCAGAAAGTCTAATACCAATGCAAGCTTTTATAAACATTTCTTCAATAGATTGCTTTTATTCCAAAGAGCTATGTCCGTCAGCCTTCACCGGTTTACTAGAACTTCATGGAGCTCCTTTCCGGCCGCGTTCGCAGTTCCTCAATCCCGGAACAGGGAGTGACAGGTCACAGTTCTTTACACTCTGCAGAGGTGTGTTGCTTTACCCATAAGAGATCTTAACCTTGGTGCCAACCGAGCCGCGAGCTCGTCCACACTTCCTTTGGTGTGAGGCCCGGTATAAGGTCTAGCTAATCATGTTCCTCCGCTACCTCGAACACCCACCCTTTGTTGCATACCCCGACCCTGGGTCCTCGTCGGTCCCATTATTCCCGTAATTTCAGGGTGGACTCCGACCACGACAACAGTTTGGGACTCGTTAACCAAACTCCTTCGCCGGTAGCTGCAACCCATCATAGACCACATTACCGTGGGGAATTAGAAGGGGATCCCCACCCTCAAGTTGTTCCGCAAGCGACAACCGCTACGGTAAGCAACGACTATACCGTGGGGAATTAGAAGGGCTCCCCACCCTCAAGTTACTCCGCAAGACACAAGCCGCTACGGTAAGCGCATCCGTTGATGAACGAGAGGTGGAAACACTTTTGACTACTCCGTCCCACTCCGGATCTTATGGTTAACACGGGTATTACGGCACAAGAATCATCTGGCGACATTTGTTGTTTAATCCTAGATGGATAATAACCCTTGCAATGGAACCTCCACCATATCAACACAATCCATGGTTCCATTGCCCACCACATAGTCATATTCATAGTTATGAAAGTAGTGGTTTTGGTTTTTATGCAATAGTGATAACCATAGTACTTTGCAAGTAATTTGATAAAGATACTCAAATGACATGAGCAAGTGATGAACTTGCCTCGAACACCGCAAAGTTCTGCAGCTTGGAAGGTATGGACTGACCCTTGTCCTCTTGTTCTGAAAAATAGCATCATTGTCCGATAAGGGCAATGGTTAAAGAAGCAATAATGCATGATTCCAGTTTTAGGTTTTATCCCCCCCTTCCGATGTCGTTGTTATTTTATGAGAGGTTAAATACTAAGAACATCTTAGTGATACTTGATTTAGGGTAAATCCAACCTTGAAATGTTGTCAAGGTGTTTTGAAATCCAAAGGCATTAATGGACTTACTTTTATTATTGGAAAATATATGTGTGATTTACATGATTAATTAAATCCTCAAATTAAGACTTATTCTTAATTGTCTTCAAAAACTCTCTTTTGTATTTTATTATGATAGATAATTTTATGCTGATCTGTTTTCATATTTTTAATTATTTGTTTAGAGCTTTTATCAATTTTCTATTGAATTTCCAAATTCCTGGTTTTTAATGGAATTTGGAAAAGTCTATTTTGCCCCTGGGCCCACATGTCGCTGGAGCCCGGTGGTTTGGCTAGACCAGCTCGGGTCCAACCGACCCGAGCGGTCGGTCGCTCACTCCCTCACCTCGCGCTCGTGTCCGAACCCTAACCCTAGAGCTCTGGCGACTCGCGCGTCGCCGCCCCTTCGCCGAATTTCTTCGGCCAGCTCCGGCCATCGCCGCCGACGAGATTGGTCGTAATCGAACGGCCGCACGACGGCGCACCGTTCGGTCCGCGCCGATCCGTGTTTTACCGCCGTCTCCGTTCGTCCCCAACGCCTCTGCGGCACGGCCGTGGTGATTGGTGGTGCTCCGACGCCTGCTGTCGATCCAGGCGCCGTGGCGGTGCTGGAGCGCCCTTGCTCGGCGACGCCAGGCCAGGCGCGGCTTGGCGCTGCCGTGGTGGCCTGTGCCGCCGTGCCGCCATGGCACGCCGGTGCTCTGCTCCAGGTACACGCCTCCTCAGATCTCCTCTCTCTCTCATTCTTGCCTCGCTCTTCTTCTTCCTCCTCCGGCTTTGGCCGCGGCGGCTCCTCCTCCTGGAGATGCTTGTGGTGCCGGGTGCTTTGCGGTGCGTAGCTAGTCTGTGCTCGATTGTGCTCGTTGTGTTGCTCATGCTCGATGTGCTCGCTTGTGCTGCTATGCAAATTTGCTAAGTTATGTACCTGTTTAAGCTTGCATTTCTTGCTAGAATCCTTCCACCGTGCCTCTGTTCTTGTTCCTATGCTTGCCCGGCACTCATGTGTATTCATATATGCTTTAATGGCTTAATTGCAAGTATGCAATTCTTGCAAAATTTGCAAGTGCTCGAGCTTCTGTGGCTAGTTTTTGTGCTCAAATTCATGAGTATTGCTGTTGGCTTAATGGTATGATTCAATGATGAGTACTAAGTGCTTTACTTGTTTTATCATGATCCAGGGGTTCATCAAGTCTTTGATGTGCTTCTGGATACAATCATATGATTATTACTTCATTATCTGTTTATTCAGTTAAGGCTTGGGCATAATTCTTCAGTAGCTGGCTCATTTCTGGTGCTATGCTTGCCTATAGCCATCTGTATCAAGTGTTAGCAAGCTTTGGTGAGCATGTGATCAACAGTGACTTGTTGATTAATTGTTAATCTTCTGTCCGGGCCTCTTTGGTGCTCATCCCGGTGTCTGTGTGATATATACACTTGTGCTAGTGAGGTGTATTGCTTACTCAAGCAATAACTGTTACTTGCAGTGATCCTCTGGATCATGTGCAAGGTTCGCGTTCATGATTTACTTGTTAATATCAATTATCTGTGTTGCCTGTATTGATTGAGTGGATAATTGATGTGAACTGTGATACGTTGATGATC
Source organism: Lolium rigidum (assembly GCF_022539505.1). NCBI lineage: Eukaryota > Viridiplantae > Streptophyta > Magnoliopsida > Poales > Poaceae > Lolium > Lolium rigidum. Next base: position 241,137,728 of record NC_061512.1, on the reverse strand, counting down.
AAATAAATTGTTGAAATGAAGCTAGAGGGATGCCAACATCAGTTGGGTACCCTAGCTCCTTTTTGAACCCATCTGGGTAATGATAGATGTGTTGAGCTTAACTGTGGGGTTTTGTGATGTGGTTGAGGTAGCCCTGACAGTAATTCATTACTGTTAAGGTAGCTCCCACCTATGTTGGTTTTCTGTGATGGATAGATGCTCACTGGCTAGTCACTTGGTGAATTTCCAGTAGCCTTGATGTTGATAAACAAAATAGGCACAAGTTGCCTATTAATCTGATGGTTTAACTAGGCTAATAGGTGCTTTGTGAATCTGGGTGGCTACATAGGAGTAAATCCATGCTCGGATTTCTCTCGGTTGTGACACTCGTGTTGTCACAACCGAGTGTTCCCCGGTTTGATTTCCTTCTAGCCTTGGTTGTACTTGCCGGCACCAATTGGTTTAGTAACCAAATGATGATACATCCAGGGTTTCATACCCTTATTTGATTCTCGTGATGCAATTGTATGCTTATTTATGAGCAAAACAGGGTTTTGCTCAGAGTTGATCTTGTTTATACCTCACTCCAGCTCCTAGATGGTTTGTTGGTGTAGAGGATTGCTTCTATGTGGTTCTTGTGGTTGATTTACTTGCCCTGCTCCTCCCGGTGAGCTTGATGCCTCTTGGTTATGTGTCCGTGGTGGTGGAAATGTGTTGAACAAGCAGTGGCTGTTCAAGCTGTTCTTGTGTTCTTGGCTGTTCTTGGTTTCTTACCCTTTGGAGATCCTGCCGATGAGCTGCTAGGGTTTCTGGCTGTGAGAAGGTTTTATATGAACCTTGGTTGGCTCCTCTGGTCGACAGCTTGGCCTCGGCCATCTTGGTGACTCTCCCCTGGTCCGTGTGTGTTGTGATACATGCAAGCTATCCTCGTGAGCTGCCCGTGTGCTTCACAGTGTTGGGACTTGTCCTTTGGCTTGACACCCCGAGCAGTTGTTTGAGTTATCCTCTCAAATTGATCATATTTAGCTAACCCGCCAAGTGGCTTTGCCACTTGGCTTAATGATCTGGTTGTTATGTATGTGTGCAGGTATCAAGTGCTGATCAGGATGATCTCAAGATCATCAAGATCAAAGAATTCATGAAGATCATAATGTAGTTTAGGTCATTTAGATATCTTGTAATTTTCCTTTTTCTCGTTTCTGTTTATTCAATTTTTGTAATGTGTTGTAATCCCATAATTCAAATCTGAATATTGTAAATGACATTGTATCTTGTGTGATTATTAATAAAGCTCAAAGTTTCCCTAATGAGCTTTACTAGATAAATGTAATGTTTATATTCTTTGATTATTCATATTTGTTTAATGAATTACCTCAATTTTTTTAATTATGAGATATTCAAATTATGTTTGAATTTGAAATTCAAAGTTCTGGTGTTTGAATTCAATCATGCAACTTAAGTTATGATGCAAATTCTCCCTTCTCTTCTCAAAACCCTAAACCGAGTGAAGTGAGTTGCAAGTTTGTCGCACTCTCGAAACCCTAACCTCGTAAGGTGTCGAGAGAGAAACTTGTCCCCCTTCGATGCAGTTTTTGTTAAAAAGCGCGAAATTTCCCCAGAATTTACTATGAAATGCACATCCCTTTCTAAAATCTACCCCTCGATCGTCTCTAAACCTGGGATATTACAGCTTTTCCCCCTTAAAGAAAACTTCGTCCCGAAGTTGTGGTTGTAGTACCCGAACAGACTCGGGGTATGTTTTCCTCGTGTCTTCCTCTTTTTCCCAGTGGCTTCCCTCTCGGGGTGGTGTTTCCATTGTATCTTGCAATACTTGATCGCCTTATTCCTGAGTTGTTTCCAGCCTCTCCTCAAGAATCTTGGTCGGCTTCTCGATATATGTTAAGTCCGGTTGTAATTCCAGCTCATCATGTGATATTGGTTCATCTGGGGTCTTCAAACACTTTCGGAGTTGCGACACATGGAATACATTGTGAACTTGTGCTAACCTTCCCGGTAGTTCCAACTCAAAGGCTAAACCTCGATTCTGACTCGGCATCTTGAAAGGTCCTATAAATCTAGGACTCGAGTTTCCCTTTAACTCCAAATCTCCGGAGTCCTTTCATCGGGCTTACCTTAAGATATACCATGTCTCCAACTTGTGGCTCCCATGTCCTTCTCTTTGATCGGCATAACTCTTTTGCCGACTTTGGGCTATCTTGAGCTCTGTCTCTCGATAATGTCAATGATTTGTTGTTTTTCCTTGACATAATCAGGGTTGAACTCTTTGCTTGCTCCGGCTTCATACCAACATATCGGTGATCTACACTTCCTTCCATAGAGAGCTTCAAATGGTGCCATCTTGATGCCGCTTTGATAACTATTGTTGTATGAAAACTCCGCTAAAGGTAGATGCTCCTCCCATGATCCTCCGAAGTCTAGGGCACATGCCCTAAGCATATCTTCTAAGATTTGATTGGTTCTCTCGGCTTGTCCACTCGTTTGTGGATGATAAGCGGTACTATAATCCAATTTGGATCCCAAAGCTTCGTGGAGTTGCTTCCAAAATGCTGATGTGAACACGGATCCTCGATCCGATACTATCTTCTTAGGTACTCCATGCTTACTCACGATCTCCTTGATGTAAAGATCAATGAGTTTCTCTCCTTTGTCCCGCTGATTTACCGCTAAGAAGTGTGCACTTTTCGTCAACCGGTCCACGATTACCCATATCATGTCCTTCTTTTTATTAGTCATGGGTAGTCCGGTGATGAAATCCATCCCTATTTCCTCCCATTTCCACTCCGGAATAGGTAGAGGTTGTAATTTCCCCGCCGGACTCGATGTTCAGCTTTCACTCGCCGGCGGTGTATGGCATTCTGCAACATATTGTGCTATCTCCCTCTTCATGTTATTCCACCAGAATAGTTCCTTTAGATCCATATACATCTTTGTACTTCCTGGATGTATGGAATATGGTGTTTGATGAGCTTCCCGGAGTATTACTTCCTTGATTTCAGCAATATCCGAACGCAAATCCTCTTCCGGAACCACAAAGATCCAGATTCTCCACGGTGAAATTCTCGATGGTCTTCCCTCATCTATTCTCCTCATCTCTTCTACAATGAAGGGATCGTCCAACCGACCCATCATTATCTCATTCTTCAGAGTTGACATTCAACTCATCGGCTACTTGCAACGCCGATAATCCTTCATGGGCTTCCTTCTCCCAAAGTTGTATTTGGGCTTGGCTTATTTCCTTCCTCAACTCCGGTGATATTTCTTGTTCCACTCCTCCAAGTACTCTTTCCTACTCGGGGCATCTGCTACAACATTAGCCTTCCTCGGTGTGTAATTGATTGTCGGATCATAATCCTTAATCAATTCTAGCCATCTTTTCTCGCCTCATATTGAGTTCCTTCGAGTGAAGAAATATTTGAGGCTTTTATGATCGGTATAGAGCTCACACTTAGCTCCATAGAGAAAATGTCTCCATGTTTTAAGTGCAAATACGACCGTCGCTAATTCCAAGTCGTGTGTTGGATAGTTCACTTCATGAGGTCCGAGTTGTCTCGATCCATAAGATATCACCTTCCGATCTTGCATGAGTACACAACCCAATCCATGTTTGGATGCGTCACAAGACACGGTGTAGTCCTTGCCGACTTCGAGAACCGCTAACACCGGTGCCGTGGTGAGTTTCTCCTTCAGAGTTTGAAAACTCTTCTCACACTCCTCCGTCCACACGAATGGTGTGTTCTTCCTTAACGCCTTCGTCATTGGTCCCGCTATCTTGGAGAATCCTTCAATGAATCTCCGGTAATATCCTCGCCATTCCGAGGAATCCTCGGATTTCCTTGACAAGCCTTGGGTGCTTCCCATTCTAGAACCGCTCGCTACCTTACTCGGGTTGACAACGATTCCATCTTTGCTAATGACATGACCAAGAAATTCCACTTGATCTAGCCAAAATTCACACTTACTAAGTTTGGCATAGAGTTGATGTTCCCTTAGTGTTTGCAACACTAACCTCAAATGATCGGCATGTTCTGCCTTGTTTTTGGAATATATCAAGATATCATCGATGAATACGATGACAAACTTGTCAAGATATGGCATGAAGATCTTATTCATGAGATTCATGAATATTGCTCGGGGCATTGGTTAATCCAAAAGGTACCACAAGGTATTCATGGTGTCCGTATCTTGAGACAAAGGCGCTTTTCGAACGTCTTCCTTCTTGATCTTTATCTCGGTGATAACCGGATCTTAGATCAATCTTGGAAAAGACTCCCGCTCCTCTAACCTGATCAAATAGATCTTGTATTCTTGGAAGTGGATACTTGTTCTTGATTGTGACGTTGTTCGATTTCTGTAGTCTCCGCACATCCTTCTTCCTCCATCCCTTTTATCCACGAAGATCACAGGTGATCCCCATGGTGAAACACTCTCTTGAATGAATCCCTTTTGTTCCAAGTCATCCAATTGCTCCTTCAGCTCCTTTCAGTTCCTTAGGCCCCATCTTATATGGTGCTTTAGCAATCGGAGCTGTTCTCGGAATTAGGTCGATAGTGAATTCTATCTCCCTATCTCGGTGGCATACCAGGTAATTCCGCAGGAAACACATCCTGGAATTCATTTACTACAGGTATATCTTCTAACTTCACCTCCTTCATGCTATTCAACTGTAGCTCCACTTCAATCTGTGTATGTTTGTCGCCTTGGTAGATCATTCTACTTCCATCGGGACTTTTCAAAGACACCGTCTTGTTTACACGACCGATCAATGCTCCATTAGCTTCTAACCAGTTCATACCAAGAATGACATCAATGTCCTTCATCGGTAAAATGAACGAGTCCGCGTCAAACGCGCACTTATTGATCATAATGACTTGTTTTTGTTTGGCATGGGTTACTAATATCGTTCCCCCGCGTAAAGTATGGTTATGGGTGTATCTAACTTAGTGCAACTAATCCCATGTTTGGTGATGAATTGTTGAGAAATGAATGATGTAGTTGCACCAGCATCAAAAAGTACTTTGCCAGGATGAGTGAGTATCCGGAGCGTACCTATCACCGCCTCGGTCGAGTTGACCACCTCCTCCAGACCGGTACAGTTCAGCTTGCCGAAGGGCTTCTTATTCTTCCAGCTCCCTCCGGTGTTTCCTCGACTTCCTCCTCCTCCGATTGACCTCCTCCCGTGTTTCTCTTGGGGCAGTCCTTCAAGCATGTGCCCCTCCTGGCGACAACCAAAGCATATTATCTTTGGCTTCTTACAATCTTTCGAGGTATGACCTCGGAATCCACAAATGCGACAGACAATCTGGTTTGCAGTCTGAAACGCTTGGTTCCTCCTACTACCGTAGTAGTTGTTGTTGTTGTTGTTGTTGTTGTTGTATCTGGGCTTGAAACTCAAGCTGGTGTTAGGCTTGTTACTAACAAACCTCTTCGGCTCATACTTGGCCTTCTTCCTCTTCTCTTCTTGCAGCTTGTTTAAAGTCATCTTCAAGAGTGATGGCTCGCATCCACCAGCCTCTTGGAATTCCGTGGCTCTCATCATCCGCAGCTGTACCTTGAACTCGGGGACTTAACCCCCTCGTAAATCTCTTCTTCTTCTTGTCCTCGGTATTAACTTCCTCAACAAGCATACCGGGACAGCTTGGAAAACTCCCCGACATATGTCGGATTGCCTTATCCTTCCGCTCGAGACTCTCGAACTCTCGACGCTTCAATTCCACGATACTTTCAGTGGACATTGGATTCCCCGAACTTCCTTGCGAACTCCTCCCGTGTAAATACTTTTCCTCGCCGGATATACGGCTACAATATTGTCCCACCATGCTGCGGCAGTCCACATAGCAGTATGGGTAGCATATCGGACCTTCTCTTGGTCATTGCATCCAACGTTGTTGAGCTTTCGCTCAGTATCCATCAGCCAATCTTCCGCGTCCATCGGCTCGGCGCGTATGCGAAAGATATCGGCTTGGTGTTTTGGAAGTCCGCTAGTGAGACTCCCCGGTTCTCAGTGTCTCTCCACCCTATTCTCGCCGCATCGGATCCTGAAGGAATTTGTTCTGCAGCTCCAGTGTTACACGCCGCCTCTCTTCCGCCAGTTGCATGTACGGGATAAAGTTTTGCTGCGTCATGGGTGGTGGTGGTGGTGGAAACCGATCTCCGGCTGCACCCTCAGCCTCTTCCTTCTCCTTTGCTTCGCGCTCCATGCGCTCGCGCTTCGCCTCGTTTCCTAACGTTCCCGACATATTCCCCTAATTCTGCAACACAAGATGATACTCATAATTACTCCATGCGCAAGCTTTCTGAGCTCAACATTGTGCACAGAACTAGTCACGCAATGGAAATCAAGAAGCAAACCCAAATCATACAAAACATATACCATATATTTACATACATAAGTGGTCTTATTACATAACTCAAGTCGATGTGAGTATGCAAACTCACTTATTAACGTATATGTACAATTTTATACAAATGTTACAAACTATAATACACGTGGTACTTGTGTATTATAGCCACGCCTCCCTTGGTGGTCTTCTAATCGGTCTTCACTCCCGGTACATTCCAGGCTTCCATCCGACCGAACGTGTCGTCCTCCCGATAGACCCCGGAACATAAGGTCTCCCCGTTGGCTTGTAATCCGAGTCGGATGATGATCCTAAGGAGAAATCGGTGTTCATGAACCGATCGTTGAGTGCATCATAATCCACCCATCGGGTGTACTCTCCCGTAGCCCCACCATAAGGATTACCAAAACCCATACCCGACTCAACCTCGCGTCGGATATCCTCCATCCACTCCTTCATTACTAGGGTAGCTCGGTTCCGGGTTGTTGCATCGTCGTTCATCTCTCCATCATAATACTCAGTAGTACTATGGGTTCCATTATCACTACCCCAACGCCAACCCCTGGAATTCTCGATTGGAGTCTCGGAACGCTGATTGTTTCCGGATTCCTCGCCGCCTTCGTATCCCCCATAGGAACTACCTAGATAGTTCCCAGGTGTAACAGGTGTAGACTCACGTGCAAGTGGATCAAAACTGATGTAGTCACCAGCTGAATAAACTGGGTGTGTGTACCACATTCTCCATAGGTTCTTTGCCCCTACTCTCCTCCTTGGGTTCGGTGAACTCCTCAAGCATCGTATCAATAGCTCCTATCGATGATTATTCAACCGAAAGAGTAATGATATGAAGTTACGGCTGTTATCCATATATTTGGCTGCTTCAGCTGGGTTTACTTTTGGCATATTTGAAATGGTTCAAGCATGGGATCATTATCTTCCTCCGTATGAGGAATGTGGGTGAATTCGGAACCCATAAGCGCTTTTGTCTTATGCTCCCGAATGTCCGTTATGGCTCTCATTACAGCCTATATGGTAGGCTGTATTGGTTGTCCTTGCTTCCCCAGCTGGCATGACTACGCTCATTCCCAAAGATTCGGGAAGTCGCAGTCCTACTCGCACTTGGCCAACACCGGACCATCATAAAACATGTACTTCTTTACTGGAATCCGGGGATCACACCCAAATTCTAGTAACATGGCTCGTAGGATATCTGCTAGTCCTCCTTGATACTCGTTCAGTGTTGAATCCATAACTTTCACGTTTCTCCCCGGTCGTGAACTTGCCATGTTGGTCGTAGAGATAGAAAGGTTATGAGATTAGTAATAATGCATCATAATAGAGATAATAAAGAATTATCGCACTAAAAGATATGATCGTTGTATTCTCAATTGAATATACACCATATTTTTAGAGAATTCTTTACTAATCCTATTTGACTCCTAACGTTTGGTCCCATTTACTAGGTTCCAACCTAAGGTCAAAGCTTTTGCTCGATACCAACCTGTGGTGACCCCGCATACCACCGCATGTTGTAGTATGCCGTCGTTGATATAACATTCGCGAAGTACCATTCCGCAAATATCACATCCCTCGCAGTAGTACAACAGAACATAGCAAGGTCCATAACTCATTCACACATTATTACAATACATATACACAAGTCGTCTTGGAGCTCCTCTTGGGTCCTAAGAGGATATCTCCGGGTTCGAGGTGAACCCATCTTAACTTACAATACCATTGTCTCATTAAACAAAACATTTATTTAAGCGAGCAGCTAAATAGTACGAGTTCGCGCCGCTTGACTACTACTACTCCTCCCGATATCCTTATGCTTGTTCTCCTCCGGAAGCCTCTCCGGATCCGTAGACTATGATGTAGTCTACGCCTTCCACTCCTCCCGAGAGGTCCGGTTCCTCGTAGCCGATGATCTCGGCTCCATCATGGTTGTCGTTGTCCTCCTCCGCATGGTTCGACAATCTAAGCATGGGATTTAAGAGTGGTATGAGTACGAGCGTACTCAACAAGTTCATTATAGATAAGAGGTGTTTAATGCACTAGCTACGATATTAGACCAGAAAGTCTAATACCAATGCAAGCTTTTATAAACATTTCTTCAATAGATTGCTTTTATTCCAAAGAGCTATGTCCGTCAGCCTTCACCGGTTTACTAGAACTTCATGGAGCTCCTTTCCGGCCGCGTTCGCAGCTCCTCAATCCCGAACAGGGAGTGACAGAGTCACGGCTCTTTACACTCTGCAGAGGTGTGTTGCTTTACCCATAAGAGATCTTAACCTTGGTGCCAACCGAGCCGCGAGCTCGTCCACACTTCCTTTGGTGTGAGGCCCGGTATAAGGTCTAGCCAATCATGTTCCTCCGCTACCTCGAACACCCACCCTTTGTTGCATACCCCGACCCTCGGGTCCTCGTCGGTCCCATTATTCCCGTAATTCGGGTGGACTCCGACCACGACAACTGCTTGGGACTCGTTAACCAAACTCCTTCGCCGGTAGCCGCAACCCATCATAGACCACATTACCGTGGGGAATTAGAAGGGGATCCCCACCCTCAAGTTGTTCCGCGAGCGACAACCGCTACGGTAAGCAACAGACTATACCGTGGGGAATTAGAAGGGGCTCCCCACCCTCAAGTTACTCCGCAAGACACAACTGCTACGGTAAGCGCATCCGTTGATGAACGAGAGGTGGAAACACTTTTGACTACTCCGTCCCACTCCGGATCTTATGGTTAACACGGGTATTACGGCACAAGAATCACCGGCGACATTTGTTGTTTAATCCTAGATGGATAATAACCCTTGCAATGGAACCTCCACCATATCAACACAATCCATGGTTCCATTGCCCACCACATAGTCATATTCATAGTTATGAAAGTAGTGGTTTTGGTTTTTATGCAATAGTGATAACCATAGTACTTTGCAAGTAATTTGATAAAGATACTCAAATGACATGAGCAAGTGATGAACTTGCCCGAACACCGCAAAGTTCTGCAGCTTGGAAGGTATGGACTGACCCTTGTCCTCTTGTTCTGAAAAATAGCATCATTGTCCGATAAGGGCAATGGTTAAAGAAGCAATAATGCATGATTCCAGCTTTTAGGTTTTATCCCCCCCTTCCGATGTCGTTGTTATTTTATGAGAGGTTAAATACTAAGAACATCTTAGTGATACTTGATTTAGGGTAAATCCAACCTTGAAATGTTGTCAAGGTGTTTTGAAATCCAAAGGCATTAATGGACTTACTTTTATTATTGGAAAATATATGTGTGATTTACATGATTAATTAAATCCTCAAATTAAGACTTATTCTTAATTGTCTTCAAAAACTCTCTTTTGTATTTTATTATGATAGATAATTTTATGCTGATCTGTTTTCATATTTTTAATTATTTGTTTAGAGCTTTTATCAATTTTCTATTGAATTTCCAAATTCCTGGTTTTTAATGGAATTTGGAAAAGTCTATTTTGCCCCTGGGCCCACATGTCAGTGGAGCCCAGTGGTTTGGCTAGACCAGCTCGGGTCCAACCGACCCGAGCGGTCGGTCGCTCACTCCCTCACCTCGCGCTCGTGTCCGAACCCTAACCCTAGAGCTCTGGCGACTCGCGCGTCGCCGCCCCTTCGCCGACCTCTCTTCGGCCAGCTCCGCCATCGCCGCCGACGAGATTGGTCGTAATCGAACGGCCGCACGACGGCGCACCGTTCGGTCCGCGCCGATCCGTGTTTTACCGCCGTCTCCGTTCGTCCTCAACGCCTCGCGGCACGGCCGTGGTGATTGGTGGTGCTCGACGCCCGCTCGTCGATCCGGCGCCGTGGCGGTGCCGGAGCGCCCTTGCTCGGCGACGCCGGTGCCGGCGCGGCTTGGCGCTGCCGTGGTGGCCTCGTGCCGCCGTGCCGCCATGGCACGCCGGTGCTCGCTCCGTGTACACGCCTCCTCGCATCTCCTCCTCTCTCTCATTCTTGCCTCGCTCTTCTTCTTCCTCCTCCGGCTTTGGCCGCGGCGGCTCCTCCTCCTGGAGATGCTTGTGGTGCTGGTGCTTTGCGGTGCGTAGCTAGCTGTGCTGATTGTGCTGCTGTGTTGCTCATGCTGATGTGCTGCTTGTGCTGCTATGCAAATTTGCTAAGTTATGTACCTGTTTAAGCTTGCATTTCTTGCTAGAATCCTTCCCTGTGCCTCTGTTCTTGTTCCTATGCTTGCCTGGCACTCATGTGTATTCATATATGCTTTAATGGCTTAATTGCAGTATGCAATTCTTGCAAAATTTGCAAGTGCCTGAGCTTCTGTGGCTAGTTTTTGTGCTCAAATTCATGAGTATTGCTGTTGGCTTAATGGTATGATTCAATGATGAGTACTAAGTGCTTTACTTGTTTTATCATGATCCAGGGGTTCATCAAGTCTTTGATGTGCTTCTGGATACAATCATATGATTATTACTTCATTATCTCGTTTATTCAGTTAAGGCTTGGGCATAATTCTTCGAAGAGTCGGCTCATTTCTGGTGCTATGCTTGCCTATAGCCATCTGTATCAAGTGTTAGCAAGCTTTGGTGAGCATGGGATCAACAGTGACTTGTTGATTAATTGTTAATCTTCTGTCTGGGCCTCTTTGGTGCTCATCCTGGTGTCTGTGTGATATATACACTTGTGCTAGTGAGGTGTATTGCTTACTCAAGCAATAACTGTTACTTGCAGTGATCCTCTGGATCATGTGCAAGGTTCTGGTTCATGATTTACTTGTTAATATCAATTATCTGTGTTGCCTGTATTGATTGAGTGGATAATTGATGTGAACTGTGATACAGTGATGATCAAATAAATTGTTGAAATGAAGCTAGAGGGATGCCAACATCAGCTTGGGTACCCTAGCTCCTTTTTGAACCCATCCGGGTAATGATAGATGTGTTGAGCTTAACTCGTGGGGTTTTGTGATGTGGTTGAGGTAGCCCCGACAAGTAATTCATTACTGTTAAGGTAGCTCCCACCTATGTTGGTTTTCTGTGATGGATAGATGCTCACTGGCTAGTCACTTGGTGAATTTCCAGTAGCCTTGATGTTGATAAACAAAATAGGCACAAGTTGCCTATTAATCTGATGGTTTAACTAGGCTAATAGGTGCTTTATGAATCTGGGTGGCTACATAGGAGTAAATCCATGCTCGGATTTCTCTGGTTGTGACACTGTGTTGTCACAACCAGTGTTCCCTGGTTTGATTTCCTTCTAGCCTTGGTTGTACTTGCTGGCACCAATTGGTTTAGTAACCAAATGATGATACATCCAGGGTTTCATACCCTTATTTGATTCTGTGATGCAATTGTATGCTTATTTATGAGCAAAACAGGGTTTTGCTCAGAGTTGATCTTGTTTATACCTCACTCCAGCCTCCTAGATGGTTTGTTGGTGTAGAGGATTGCTTCTATGTGGTTCTTGTGGTTGATTTACTTGCCCTCGCTCCTCCCGGTGAGCTTGATGCCTCTTGGTTATGTGCCGTGGTGGTGGAAATGTGTTGAACGACAGCTGGTCGTTCAAGCCGTTCTTGTGTTCTTGGCTGTTCTTGGTTTCTTACCCTTTGGAGATCCCGCCGATGAGCTGCTAGGGTTTCGGCTGTGAGAAGGTTTTATATGAACCTTGGTTGGCTCCTCCGGTCGACGCCTTGGCCTCGGCCATCTTGGTGACTCTCCCCGGTCCGTGTGTGTTGTGATACATGCAGCTATCCTCGTGAGCTGCCCGTGTGCTTCACAGTGTTGGGACTTGTCCTTTGGCTTGACACCTCGGCAGTTGTTTGAGTTATCCTCTCAAATTGATCATATTTGCTAACCCGCCAAGTGGCTTTGCCACTTGGCTTAATGATCCGGTTGTTATGTATGTGTGCAGGTATCAAGTGCTCGATCGAGATGATCTCAAGATCATCAAGATCAAAGAATTCATGAAGATCATAATGTAGTTTAGGTCATTTAGATATCTTGTAATTTTCTTTTTCTCGTTTCTGTTTATTCAATTTTTGTAATGTGTTGTAATCCCATAATTCAAATCTGAATATTGTAAATGACATTGTATCTTGTGTGATTATTAATAAAGCTCAAAGTTTCCCTAATGAGCTTTACTAGATAAATGTAATGTTTATATTCTTTGAGTATTCATATTTGTTTAATGAATTACCTCAATTTTTTTAATTATGAGATATTCAAATTATGTTTGAATTTGAAATTCAAAGTTCTGGTGTTTGAATTCAATCATGCAACTTAAGTTATGATGCAAATTCTCCCTTCTCTTCTCAAAACCCTAAACCAGTGAAGTGAGTTGCAAGTTTGTCGCACTCTCGAAACCCTAACCCTGTAAGGTGTCGAGAGAGAAACTTGTCCCCCTTCGATGCAGTTTTTGTTAAAAAGCGCGAAATTTCCCCAGAATTTACTTATGAAATGCACATCCCTTTCTAAAATCTACCCCTCGATCGTCTCTAAACCTGGGATATTACACGGCCCCATCCCTAGCCAAAAGCTTACACTGAGAAACTATTCGGAAAACTTAGTAATGGAAAAAGGTGTATAATTCGTCACACTTCCTCTGTCCCATAAAAGATATCTTAGATTTGTCTAAATTTGGTTGTTCAAAGACACTAAACACTTAGAAAAAATTAAGACATTTTTTATAGGATAAAGGTAGTACTTATTGAATTTCACCACTTTACCCGCATTTGGTAAATTTTTTGCTAAAGATTTAAATATTCTAAAATTCAAACTGTGGCCATCTAAGATTGATATAGTCGACATACCATTAGGAAAAAAACAGAAGTTATGAAAACACAATACTATGCATTCTTTTATGTACCTATTAAACTTTAAATTGCGATACCATTTCCTTTTAATGATGGTTGTATACTTTGTTGTGACCTGTCTTCTTTTAATCATGTTGTTTCCAGGCGTGTCGAGGTAACTCGTGAAACGATTTAGCGTGGTAAGCTTTATGTGCTATGTCAAGTTACATTATTAATAACTTCAAGCAATTGCAACTTGTTGTTGGCGGTCTACATGAACAATGATTTGATCCATTGTCAATCCAAGACCGGTCCAAGTTGGACCAGCGGTGAACTAAGATATACTAGCAATTTATACTAAAATTTTATACGCTTTACAATTATTATTTTCATCCTAAATAATTAATGAATTTTATATACTTACTATCTATACATAATCTTATAGTCATGTTAATATGTATTATCTTATAGTAGATTTGCATTGTGCTGAATTTAAAACTATATTTTATAACCGAAGTTTCTTATTGATTTACTTTTAACAATTATATAAATTATATATTACATACATATTTATGATAAAGATCCCTAAAGTGCACGGTATACCAAATATTTAATAGTGGTTTCTAGTCCCTTTTATCGTATTGTTCTATGGTCGACGATCGTCAAGGGTCTAGTTACCATGAAAACAATGTCCATAAGTTGAGTTGCGTGCATCACTCGCTATATAAAAGAGGGCTTTTGCAGTACCCTGAAATTAATAGGTTCCGTTCAATTTTCTTACGTAGTAATCCAATGGCTCAAGTGATCTGTTGTACTCCAAGATGTGGAGCATGGAGTACTAACTCTAAAATTCGTCAAAACTCAATGAGTACCACCGTTTGAGGTGCAAAACTGTAATCCCATCGCCATGTTATTATTTGTCCAATTGTGTCATCATGGTATAGGAGAGCATCAGACGAGGACCTGTCGTCGACGGTCAGGACGAGGTGGTGGCGGCGGACTTAATGTTAAGGGGAACAACTGGGTGTGATGGCGGTGGTGTCATGGCGGCGCAGGTGGTCTCACCGGACGGCGTCACGTCAAATAGGAGCGGGCGAAGTTAGCGAGTCATTGGACGGTGGCGCAACTACTAGGGGGACGAGGCGCCCCGGGGCCATGGCGGCCGCCGGCCACCCCCTCCCAGACAGAATATGTTGACTCATATGTTCCCATCTTATCCTTTCCTTTATTCATCTTCCCCAAACAGCCATGTCACTATGTCAGTTCATGTTCTCCAAGCGGAACGAGGGGAGATTAGCCACGATCTGTACCCACGGCCAGAGACGGTTTGTAGAGGAGAGAAGAGAACACGCTCGTGCAGGTTGCCGCCGGCCAAAGCCCACGCGTGCCTGCTCCCCAACGGATGTGTCGTCTCGCGCATGTCTCGTGTTGGGCGATCGAAGCCAACGTCGGCACGAGAAATTGAGGAGCCACGCTCGAACGTGATCTTGGAAGAACCAATCTGAACTCCCTTTCGCTAACCTTACAAAAAACGATAGAGATGCCCTCCATTAAGGGCGGCTAGATTAATCTGGTACTCAAGTACATGGTTAGGGAGTACTGGGGTACTGTAAAATTCACCTATATAAAAGGCAGCAGACATTGTAGCATTACTCTTGCGTTTTGCACTAACCGCACGAAGCTGGTGTTGGTGAAATCAAAAGTTTTCTTTTTGAGGACTACTCCGAAGCACTTTGGTCAAAAGAGAGAAAAGGTTCAGCTCCTATCGGAAAAGCCAGCAAGCAATCATTCGCCCGGCCGCTTAGCAGTAATCTTGCTAGATCATCACATGAACATAGTTAAGTCCACTTGGATCGAATTAACCACACAAGCACGCACACGTACATGTTCACGCTATATGATTGATGCACTAATCAGATAATCTAAAATTTTGAACTGATGGAAAAATGCTATGCAATATATTTATATTTAATATGTTTCTCACGTCTGGGCTATTTTATTTTTTAGCGTAGGTTCGATATAGGCTGCATAATCTTTTCTTTTGTCTTTTAATGGAAAAAGTTCAAAACAAACCTTGAACTTGTAGACAAAAGCTAAATCGAACTCCAAATTCACAATCCCTGAAATTGGTACTCTAAACTTCTCAATCCCGGTCTATTTTCGACCCTGGATCTGTTTGGCATGCTAGGAAGTTATGATCCCAGCCGGATTACAGATGGACCCTATTAGATGAAAAATAAACGAATGAAAAAAACAAGATGCTGACATGTGGCTCTAGCCTGTCAGGGCCTTCTCCTACCTCCCGTCCCGGATGGAAACGGCCGGAGCCGATCCTCCCCGCGCACCCAGCCTCGCCCCCTCTTCTCCTGGGCCCATGACTAGGTTCCCCTCCACTCCCGGTCGTTCCCGGTTCGCCTCCCTCTATCGATGCTCATCCCCAAATCCTCAAACCTCCCAGGGAACCTTCCTTGGCCTGTTTGATCTAGAAGGCTCCCTCTAATGGAGGCGGCAGCACTGAGCCCTGCACAGAAGACCACAGGAGGTGGTGGTCGGGGGGCCCCGGATGAAGGCCGAAGGAGGTAGTGGTCAGGGGCGGCGGTCCGTTGGTGAAGAAGATGACGAGGTCTCGAGAGATGGGAAGACGGAGATGACGACAACGGCCATGATGTTCGCCATCTTGACTGGGGCGGACATCACCGCCGGCGGCACGGCTGTGCGGTACTGCTGCTTGGTGTTGCCAGCGCTACCCATCAGCGAGTTTGTGCACACGGTGTGCTGGCAGAACTGTTATATGGGCCCAAGTCAACAATCCCAGGTTTGACCTGCCAAGTCAGCAAAATTCTAACTCAAATAAGCTCAAGGTTTAAAATAGACTGAGATTCACAAGTTCGGTGTGCTGATTTCAAGGATCGTGAGTTGGGGGGTTCGGTTTAGCTTTTGCCTACAATTTTAAGGTTTGTTTTGGACTTTTTTCCTTTTACATACTTGTTTGGTGGTGGCACAATGACACAATGTACATGAGCATCAAAGTGGAGACCAGTGGGTCAGTGGCACATGCTTGATGTCCTTTTGTCCTGATGGATTGGGTTGGTCGCCCGCTGTCCGCCATGGTAATCGGCTATCAACATAATCGATGCATGTGAGGAAGCAGACAGAAATGTGCATAAAAAAATCCCACACGTATATTTGTTTTTGCGGGTACCCACTACACGTTTAATTTTGTAAATGAGGTCTTCCTTTTACAACACTACGTAGATAAATAGAAATAGCCCGGAACGCTATTGCTAGGAGAACCGACCAATGGTTGGATGGTTAGGGAACCAGCAGTTACAACTCTAGCTCACTAGAGCTTAAATCTTAAATTTAACACTTTAATATTTTATTAAAAGGCGTAATAGTTTTTATTGGGAGGTGATGTTCTCCTCGACAACGAGTCATTCATGGTAACTTCGTTAATCTCAAACCCGCTGGATCAGATTTTTGGACTCAATTTCTCGAAGGCGATCATATGGATAGGGTGTGTGTGCGTTCATAGAAATGAGTATATATACGTATATATGAGCAACTGCATCTCTACTATGTTTCGCAAAAAAGAACCGTTATTGCTGAGTCACATATGTCCCTATTGTGGCACAACACGAAACTGAGACGCTGCTTGAAAAAAGTAATTTGCACATGTATTTGCTTTGCCAAAAACCATATTCGTAGAATAGCGAGGATTGTGGGAAGTGATTTTTTTTAGAACATAGGTGCTGCTGATCCTGATTAGAACAATTTCGAAACCGACTATACTTATAATTTTCATTAAGTTACAAGGTGTTCGCGGACTTAGTTATGGACTGTTCGAAAACTTACGAGATTCCTTTCATTTTAAACTTTTCATTTTTCCCTAGATTACATTTTTTTCCGATGCGTAATTTGGCACGTACATGCGTACATGCCTCCTTTACATGTAATTTTTCTATCTAAAGTTTTGGAGTCACGAAAATACCCGTTTTTGATCGGCATAGTGCAAACGGCCTCATAAGTACTTGAGTCCCGCTGTGTATTTCCGAGGCTTGTGTTGCATTCCTCTAGCGCGTATATGATTTAAATACTTGGACCAACAACGTCCTAGACTTCCAAATCCACATCAAGATCTGCTCTGGACGCGGTGAGACAATGATTACTCCTTTTCTTTTTGCGACTAGGCAATGTTTACTTTAGTCAGTCTCGTTTTAAACATGTAGGTTGACCTGGTTCTAGTCCAACAAGGTCAGTGGCTAGTGTGCCTGCCAGAGCTCGTGTCCCCTGTGACGATCAATGTACAGTCATTTAGGGTACTACACTTTATCCAACTATTCTGCGTTCGATGATTGTGAGGGTATCTGGTTAGCTGGAAGAACCGTGTCCCTATACATCACTCATTCGCTAGTAACAAGAGCTGGCAAGAAGTACTAAATGCATAATGTTGATTCGATCGACTCGTTTAAGGATATCTTCGGCGTAATTTACGGATCGGGTTACCAGTGGTTACATAGACGATTGCACAGTTGCTCAATATTGATATGTACAACGTCTTCTTTTATTTTTTTAGATTTTGTGACTATCAGACTTGGACAGCTGTGTGCATCTTGAATATGCAGAGGTCAGATGTAATTGCTTGTTTTGAGTAATAAAAGCGCCCATTATCAACAAAAAAAATCGCGGCTTGGTCTAGTCCGTGTAAACATGAGAACACTGTTTTGCAGCTTACCAGGGCAAAGCAAAGAGATCGGTGGCCACTGCTAGGCTACTTTTGACTTAAATTTAGGCTAGAAATGCCATGACGCGGATAGAAGGCGAACTGTCTACACGTCCTCTCGTGGTAATCCTGGGCACGAGTAGCAATGGCCCACCGCCCACTAGTCTTTTGCGTCTCCATTAAGGGCACGATTGCTTGTCGACCGCGTGTCGGTCCTTTTTAAATGCCGGTACCACATCCCCGTCCCCACAACAGTCACTCGTTTACTTGTTGGTAGACACACTAACGAAGAAGGGCTCTTAGCTGTGGAAGAAGGGCGACCACAATGACCATGAGACCAGGTCCTTGTCGGGTCCCTCCATCACAACCATGTGTACGTCACCGTGGAGGTTGCCCGCACCTACTGGGATGCAAGGACGCAGGTGGCATACCTAGGTGTCAATCTGCATGGAGGTAGTCACCTCAACCGCGTCATGATCTGCAGCCCCCACCCCGTTTCGGCAAGAGGTTTGGGGCGCCGTAGTGAGATCCTCCCCCGGTAGCCTTTGTATCCACTGGATCTCTAGCACGACCCCGCTTATGGCCTCGACTCACCTCAGTGAGACAAGTGGCTTGAGTGGGAGCACGATGCGCATCACCGCACCTAGTTCTTTGATGACGCGCTGATACCTTCGATCTGGATTACGGATTGTAGTATGATAAGATTTTTCCCTAGAAGACCTAGGTTTAATCGAACCTTGGGAAGCACTGCTAAAATGGTGTAAATGAAACGTCTACAAGACTTGCTACTTTATTTTATTTTCTATTTACTGAATATTTCTAGTTTACTTTTAAGGGGATTATATTCAATGATGGAAATATGGAAGGGTTAAGGTTTCTCCTGCAGCTATGCATACATATATAGTTATGTGTAAAAAATAAAATAGATATAAGAGATTTATGAGTAGCACTTCCGTAAATACTCTTGCCCATAAAGCCAGAGGTGACAAGAGTCTCTTGGTCCAACCATTATCCTCACAGCCGCAAGCAATAATAGTTATTAAGCATATGAATACAGACCAAAGCATTAAGCTAGATGATTGTGCCATGATCCCCGAATGAATCACTAAGCATGTACCGTTACTTTCCCATTTCCGTCACTGAGGTTTCGCGGTAGCACGTCGTTCTCCACTCATCCCACCTCTTCCCTTCATCAATCCCAATGGTATGGGTACTTGCAGATTATCGAAACGAGGCAAAGAGACAAGGATACAAGATTGCAAAACTCATATTCAATCCTACACATATAATAAGATTAGATGCACATAAACGCTGCGAGGATTCACCCCAACCCGTAGCCCGTGAGAACTACTCACACATAATATCAATATCAATAACAAAGATAGAAATCATTGTGCAAAATATTTAGACTGAAATCATAATATTCTTACAATGGTCGCCAATTCTCAAGGAGATCTCTATTACAATGGTGATGGCTATGGCTATGGAGAAGATTGGAGATGGGATGGATGAAATATGGTGGTGGATCTCCTTCGGTGTGGTGCAGATGTATCTGGTGGATGACAGCTCTGTTTGGCGACGAATGACTCTCTTTTTAGCGTCGATCTCTTCATGAAACTTATAGGGTTTGACCTCAGGAAGGCTGCATCGAATCGTAAGGGCGGACGGTACGGGCGAGGCTTGCTCGTACCGATGCCCGTTAAAGTTCCTGGAACCGCCTCTTCGAGCGTAATCAACTTTTTCATGCTCCTGACGTGATTTCCTTCAGTAATTGAAGGTCCATTTGTCATTATAACGTGATTTTCTGCACATCATCCAAAAATAGAAGAGATTGCACATTTTTGCATTAATTAGTAATTAGTGATTAGTGGCAAGTTGAGAGGTAAACTTGGTCAATTTCTTGACTTAGCTAAGGATTTAAACGCGGGAAAATGTGGCGTATTTCACAGCCATCACGCGCCGAGCCCCAAAGAGCAGGACGGCAACAAGGGCCCGGACAACAGTGTGGGCCAAGACTAAGAGGTACGACATCGAGGATTATGCGACCCTCCTAGCGTTTGACTAAGAGCTTGAGGCCCTTGCAGCCGCTGGAGCTAGACGAGGAGGAGGCCTTGGAACTTGCCCTTGAGTAGTCGGACCTAGATGAGCTGGCCAGGTGGGACGGGCTCACGAAGATCCTGCAATAGTCACCGATGGTGCAGCAGTGTGCAACACGATTTTGGTGACCCTACCATGCCAGCTGGCCCCAGTCTAGCCCTCGTCGTTGTGGATTGCATACACGGGTTCCACTCTAGGGCCTAGGCAAACTACACCAGAGCCGTCGAAGTACTAGCCACCGGCTGCTGCAACACCATGCCTGTGGTCATCACCATAGAGGGCGACCACAAGGACGCGTATGCGTACGCCACTAGAGTGGCGCTAGGGTTTGCAGTTAATTTAATTGTTATTATGTTCTTTTCCTCTTTTCCGTCCCTACCATGGTTGTGGTCCATATATTAATGAGAAAAAATATGTCACATCGCTGAATTCATCCGCTCCAAATGGAGCAAAGGAGGACACAACCCTATTTTCTATCAACGGAACGTTTCAAACGAATCAAAATTAACACATTCGGTGTCTGAATGGATATGGCCCTAGAACCCATGGCTTGCAGACCCAAAGCTCTGCAATACTACTCCCTCTGTCACACACGAAAGTTATGTGGGATTTAGCTAAATCCGTTTTTATCTAATCACTAAATAACATCTAGATGCATCTAAATTTTAACAAAGTTTAGACAAGTTTCATATGTCTGCAGTGCTAGTACTGACCTGGTCCAAACTCCAAAAGTTGCTTCTTTTCCGGAGAAAAAATTAAGGGCCGAGCCTGCTCATCGTGCAAAAGCCAACCACCAATCATCCGATCACAGCCCCCAGTCGTACGACAGCAATCTGCCTCAGCATAATCTTTGCTGCTACACACGTGTTCACATCAGATACAAACACCACTTCAATCTTCAAAGTAATGCTCCACCAATCCACCACAAAGTACAGTGTGGACGCTGCAAAAGAGCGCGCCTATCAAGTTCAGCTCGGGCTCTGCTTTGGTCTTTGCTCGTAGTGGAGTGCACGGCTGGAGTGCGGTAGATTACTTTTCTCCGTTCCTGAAGTTGATATGGCAGACAACTGAAAGCTAGCCATGTACGAAAGTGGGGCCCACCAGAACAGTTAATGTACTTTTCAACATGTATTTCTAGACTTTAGGAAATTTTGAGAAAAAATATTTAAACATCGTAGCAGATGCAGCAACGTGTGTACGAAATCTGAAACTAAATGTGGCCTGTATAAAAAGACAAAATACATATATTAAATTTCAAACATCATGCAACTTAAATTTTAAAAGAATGTAATGTGATATAAGTTAATGTAACTTACTCCTTGCAGAATCAGATGGGTGTCAAAACACTGCGACTCCACTTGTATGCGAGCCTTCTTGTTGGCTGCCATGTTGAGTTCCACTGCTCTTCTGTTCAGAACATGATTCTCGCAGAATATCTTCCAGCCTTTTCTCCCCTCCTATTTGTCCAGATTCCGTACCGTGGGCATGTGTGTGTGTGTTTTATTGGTTTCGCTAACATTGCTAAATGTTACACCGTGGTGAATATTTCAGGAATATGTATGAACAAATCTGTAAGGTGGGATGGGATCTTTTTTTTCACTAGATTGAAAATGTTGTTACAATAGGGGCGATTTTCTTTTTTTGGCTGCATGCAGAGCTATCAACCCACTTTAGGGGCCTGACTCTGATAAGTTACCTCAACCAACAAACCAACTTTATCGACCCGACTCCGAGTTTTCCCATTGACCACTGCAGCGGCATTTTGCTCACTATCACTACAATGGAAAGTCTCTATTCATCAAACCTCGTTAACCTTCCAGAAGATCGACATGTTTGAGAAGGGAGTTACTAAAGGTTTGTATTCTCCTTTTAAGATTCCGTCATGTCCTATGACTATACAGTTCTTTTTACGATCTACTATCACTATCCTATGGTACAACATTAGATGATGGGAGAACAATCAGCTTGCAGTCAAGGTAGTTCTTTCCTAGCTCAAGCTAAGAAACTTGGGATTTTCTAGTTCTCAGCCAGCTGAGACTAAACTTGTGCTCAGTTAACCTGATAACCATCCGATTTAGTGGCGTTAAGCAGATCTGTATCAGGATTATGTTTCCCTAAGTCCCGTTGCTGGTTCTCGCTGGATTCCCTGAATGGGCCATGTTTCTAATTCCTTTTGCCAGCACGGGCTTTAGTTGGCCTTTGTGGTACAGGAGGTATAGGAAGGTGGATTGTGCAGCGGTGTGTTCTGCTGTTTTTTTTTTTTTTTGAACAATGTTCTGCTGTTCTAATACGAGCGGAATTATCGAACAGCTCCTCCTTCATATTTCTTCTCTTTTTATTCATTGCTACAAAATTGCTATTTATTTCTTATTTTTGATTTATTTTGTAGACCGAGTTTTCCGCTTATATTTTTTCTAGTTGTGTAGCACGACATGTTCCGGTTAATTTTTTGTTGATACTTTTTTGTGATGCAGTTATCGGATTTGCCATGTCCCTTAAATTTAGTAGCAAGCCACACAACAATTGAAATTTGTTTCCTAGATGCAAACAGGGCAAAACATTTCAGTTCCAAGTCAGGTTGTAATTTGCATTTTATTTCGGTTGCATGTGGGGTGTTACCTGAGATTTTTCCAGTTACAAGTAAGTTACAACTGAGATATTTTTTAGTTGAAAGTGGGGTTGTGACAAAGATTTTTTCATTTGCAGGTCAGGTTGCAACTGACATTCTTTTCTGAATGAAAGTGGTATTGTAACTGAAATTTTTACTAGTTGCAATTTTGGTTGCAACTAAGTTCTTATCTAGTTGTAAGTGGAGTTGCGACTGAGTTTTTTCAGCTGCAAGTCGGGTTGTCACATTTTTCTTGTGATTGCAAGTGGGTTGCAAGTGAGATTTTTTATAGTTACAAATTGAATTGTAACTGATTTTTTCCTGGTTACAAGTAGGGTTGGGATAAGAAGTGGGCCTAGCTCATTTGGCTAGGGAAATGGGCCTAGCCACTCAAGTTCAAGTCCATAGGGACGGAAATTTGGGTTCTTATTATATAAGAAAAACAAAATCATTGTAGGGCTTCCCCTACCCTATTCTTTTTTTAAAAAAAAAGGTTGGGACTGAAATTTTTCCACTTACAAGTGGGGTGGCTACTGCCATTCTTTCGTTTGCAAGTGGGATTGCAACTTAGATTTTTCTACTTGCAAGTCAGATTGATATTGATAAAAAAAATTCCGGTTGAAAGTGAGGTTGTAACTAGGTCTTTTTCAGTTACAAATCAAGTTGCAACTAAGAAAAACATGCTTACAAATTGAATTTGAGTCGCCATTTGTCTTGAGGGAGTTGCAAGTGGGAAGTGGGGTTGTAACTATAATCTGGTTACATAAATTTGTTTTTAACTTATTGTATCACGTTTTGTATCGAAATAGCACACACTTAAGATTAACAAACAAAGTTGGTTAATTGCATGCTAAGGGCGTATACTTGGGGTTTATTCATAAACAGAGTGTGGAGAGCGTGCCCGGTCGCAAACTTTTTTCCGAGCAAAATGCGCTGATTTGCTCTTGGCAAGCATGATCGTTTGCCCAGCAGCAAATTCTTTACTACTCGTACTTCCTTTTTCAACTAAACGTTGAAAGAAGCCCGCAAGCAGCAAGCTAATGACATTCCGACGCAGATGAGTGCAGTTTGAGCAAGCACGACTAATTCTTGTCGTTCATTCGCAAAGGAATAAAAGGGGAAAATTCAAATAACGCACTTCGTTCTCAGTCGACTGCGTCCTAGACAACTCCCGGGAAACTTTTGACGTTCAACTCTCTTTTTTTCGAAGGAAAACAGTGCTAAGGAACTGCATGTATTTACGTTTTTGTGCTTCGTTCAGCTCCTCTTTGTCGTGGGTTTCAGAGCATCTCCAGCCGTGTTCTCCAAAGCGTCTCCAAACCGCGTTGAATTGAGCGTTTGGGGGACGTCGCTCCCCAGCCGCGTCCCCCAAACGCCGCCCCCAATCAGGAATTCAAATTGTTGCATTCAAAAGAGATCGTTCCCGCCGAATCGTCGCGATTAGAGTAGCGGCGATCAAAGTACTGGGCGCGCGATCATATTACAGACCATAGTGCATTCTAAATTAGAAGAAGAGGTTGGCCGACGGCGACGTATCCTGAGTCGACGCAGGCCCGTCGATCACGATGACCTCGTCGCGATCTGCCTGGTGCTGTGCATGCTCCGTCTGCTCCGCCGCCGTCGCATAGGCCGACGCATGTGTAGCAGTCGAAGACGCGTCAGCCGGCTCTTGGTCCGCGGTTGCAGCTGCTACCGCTGCCGCTTCCTGGGCCGCCGCGTCGGCCGCCGCCATTTTGGCTTCGATGTCGTCGAGGATCTGGCCTTTGAAGAAGTTGTGCGCCGCCCGCGTCCGGGGAGACATTCCCTCTGTCGACGCTCTCAGCAGGGACATGTCGTCCCTACGTTTCTTGAGCTCCAACTTCTCCTCTTGCCTCCTGAGCAGCTCCGCCTACCTTTCGTCGGCTTTTTTGTCGCGGGAGAGAAAGGTCGAGGAGATGTCCGCGAGGCATTTCGTGATCGACGCCTGCGTCTTCTCACACGACGCGGCGTCGGCTAAGGCGGCCTTGGCAGCCTTGTTGCCAGTAGGACGCCCTGCCGACGTTGCCAGCGGCGCGTCCAGATCAATGGCGTCCTTCCCCTTGGACAGCGACAGGCGCGTCAAGCGCCATTTCTCGTTCCCTTTGAGCTTGGTATAGCAATGCATCAACGCGAACGACTTATGCCCATCCGAGTTCCTCCGGTAAACCTCCATGGCCCTATCAAACTAGCCAAAGGAAGCGGAATCATTTCATCGAACACAATGTAGGCGCTACAGATTATGGAAGAAAGAGTCGTACCATTTGGGAGACGTCGGTGCCGCTGTCGGCTCTGATCACTAAGTCGTGATGGTATCCATGGAAGGAGTTCACCGACGCCTGGATGATGGCCCATCGCGTCGACATTGCCTATTGGCTCCTCTTCATTGTCACTTTGTTGTAGTTGTTGTTGATGAGCTTGCGCTCATCGAACTCGGCCTTGATCCTCGCCCAATACTTCCCATATTTTTGGTTGGCGCCGATGATGGAGTCATGGCTCACCGTCGCCCACGACTCGCACAGACAAAGATCCTCCAAAACCGTCCACTTGGGGCCTCGTGTGCCCGACGCCTTCTTCTTCTTCTTTTTCTTCTTCACGCCGTCTGTGTCTACCTCCACGAGATCATCGTCACCGGCACCCTCCTCGTCCTCTTCCTCGCCGCCCTCGCCGCCCTTGCCGCCCTCTTCGTCCTCGTCGTCCTCGTCGTCCTCCACCTCCTCCTCTTCATCGTCCTCCTCGTCCTCACCCCCGCCCTCTTCCTCAGCACCCTCAGCACCGGCGCCGTCGAATTCGAGCTGCCCCCTGCGGCCAGTGAAAGGGTCGCCGTCCGCACCGGGTCCTGGCTCGCGCTGCTCGTACGCCGGGGAGTAGAGGTTGTTGGGGTTGAAGCCGCCATGCGGCAGCGCATCCTAGTAGTGGGGCGACAAGTTAGGCGTCACGCACCCGGGAGTGCCGGAGGGGCCGTCGTTGTAGAAGGCTCCCGGAACACTCCCGGAACGTACACCGGCACGTTCATACTATATGGGCTCGCGTTGGTGGCGGCGAGACACCCGGCCATTATGTGCTGGTGTTGGCTGATACGTCTCCGACGTATCGATAATTTCTTATGTTCCATGCCATATTATTGATGATACCTACATGTTTTATGCACACTTTATGTCATATTCGTGCATTTTCTGGAACTAACCTATTAACAAGATGCCGAAGAGCCAGCTTGTCTGTTTTCGCTGTTTTTGGTTTCAGAAATCCTAGTAACAAAATATTCTCGGAATTGGACGAAATCAAGACCCAGGGTCCTATTTTGCCACGAAGCTTCCTGAAGACCGAAGAGGAGTCGAAGTGGGGCCACGAGGAGCCGCCACCATAGGGCAGCGCGGCCCAGGCCCTGGCCGCGCCGACCTGTGGTGTGGGCCCCCGTGTGGCCCCCCACGTTGCCCTTCCGCCTACTTAAAGCCTCCGTCGCGAAACCCCTGATGCGAAGAACCACGATACGGAAAACCTTCCAGAGACGCCGCTGCCACCAATCCCATCTCGGGGGATTCTGGAGATCTCCTCCGGCACCCTGCCGGAGAGGGGATTCATCTCCCGGAGAACTCTACACCGCCATGGTCGCCTCCGGAGTGATGAGTGAGTAGTTCACCCCTCGACTATGGTCCATAGCAGTAGCTAGATGGTTGTCTTCTCCTCATTGTGCTTCATTGTTGGATCTTGTGAGCTGCCTAACATGATCAAGATCATCTATCTGTAATACTCTATGTTGTGTTTGTCGGGATCCGATGGATAGAGAATACCATGTTATGTTAATTATCAAGTTATTACATATGTGTTGTTTATGATCTTGCATGCTCTCCGTTATTAGTAGAGGCTCGGCCAAGTTTTTGCTCTTAACTCCAAGAGGGAGTATTTATGCTCGATAGTGGGTTCATGCCCGCATTGACACCCGGGACAAGTGATGTAAAGTTCTAAGGTTGTGTTGTGCTGTTGCCACTAGGGATAAAATATTGATGCTATGTCCGAGGATGTAGTTATTGATTATATTACGCACCATACTTAATGCAATTGTCTGTTGTTAGCAACTTAATACTGGAAGGGGTTCGGACGATAACCTGAAGGTGGACTTTTTAGGCATAGATGCAGTTGGATGGCGGACTATGTACTTTGTCGTAATGCCCAATTAAATCTCACTCGTACTTATCATGACATGTATGTGCATTGTTATGCCCTCTCTATTTGTCAATTGCCCGACTGTAATTTGTTCACCCAACATGCTTTTATCTTATGGGAGAGACACCTCTAGTGAACCTGTGGACCCCGGTCCATTCTTTAATACTGAAATACAAATCTGCTCGCAATACTTGTTTCTACCTGTTTTCTCTGCAAACAATCATCTTCCACACAATACGATTAATCCTTTGTTACAAGCAAGCCGGTGAGATTGACAATCTCACTCGTTTCGTTGGGGCAAAGTACTTTGGATTGTGTTGTGCAGGTTCCACGTTGGCGCCGGAATCCCCGGTGTTGCGCCGCACTACATCCCGCCGCCATCAACCTTCAACGTGCTTCTTGGCTCCTCCCGGTTCGATAAACCTTGGTTTCTTTTCGAGGGAAAACTTGCTGTTGTGCGCATCATACCTTCCTCTTGGGGTTCCCAACGAACGTGTGAAATACACGCCATCAAGCTCTTTTTCGCGCGTCGTTGTCGGGGAGATCAAGACACGCTGCAAGGGGAGTCTCCACTTCTCAATCTCTTTACTTTGTTTTTGTCTTCCTTTATTTTATTTACTACTTTGTTTGCTGCACTTATATCAAAACACAAAAAAATTAGTTGCTAGCTTTACTTTATTTACTGTCTTGCACTCTATATCAAAAACACAAAAAAATTAGTTTACTTGCATTTACTTTATCTAGTTTGCTTTATTTACTACTGCTAAAATGGCCACCCCTGAAAATACTAAGTTGTGTGACTTCACTAGCACAAATAATAATGATTTCCTATGCACACCTATTGCTCCACCTGCTACTACAGCAGAATTCATTGAAATTAAACCTGCTTTACTAAATCTTGTTATGCGAGAGCAATTTTCTGGTGTTAGTTCTGATGATGATGCTGCCCATCTTAATAATTTTGTTGAACTATGTGAAATGCAAAAGTATAAAGATGTAGATGGTGATATTATTAAACTAAAATTGTTTCCTTTCTCATTAAGAGGAAGAGCTAAAGATTGGTTGCTATCTCTCGCCTAAGAATAGTATTGATTCCTCGGACTAAATGCAAGGATGCTTTTATTGGTAGATATTATCCCCCTGCTAAAATTATATCTTTGAGGAGTAGCATAATGAATTTTAAACAATTGGATAATGAACATGTTGCTCAAGCTTGGGAACGAATGAAATCTTTGGTTAAAAATTGCCCAACCCATGGACTGACTACTTGGATGATCATCCAAACCTTCTATGCAGGACTAAATTTTTCTTCGCGGAATTTATTGGATTCAGCTGCTGGAGGTACCTTTATGTCAATCACTCTTGGTGAAGCAACAAAGCTTCTCGATAATACGATGATTAATTACTCTGAATGGCACACGGAAAGAGCTCCACAAGGTAAGAAGGTAAATTCTGTTGAAGAATCCTCTTCCTTGAATGATAAGGTTGATGCTATTATGTCTATGCTTGCGAATGATAGGACTAATGTTAATCCTAATAATGTTCCGTTAGCTTCATTGGTTGCCCAAAATTCTAGACCATATCCTGCTAATGGTAATTCTTATAGTAGATATGCTTCACCTAATGAGGAAAAGATGTTAGAAATTGAAAGATCCACCAAGAGCTTTATGCAATCACAATATGACCAAAATAAATTATTTACTAAAACTATGAATGAACAATCTACCTTGTTGAAGAATATAGGAAATCAACTTGAAAATCTGAATATGGAGATTTCTGGGTTGCAAACTAAACTTGCAAATGCTGAAACCCGAATCTCATACATGTCTCAGCGTCACAATCTTCTTTAATTAATAAAATGGCTGCTAAACCTGAGGATATTGAAAATAAAATTGTTACTACAGCAAATGCCATCCAAGTTAGAATTAATGAGAATATAAGATTAATGGCTGAACTCGCGTGCTAGGTGGGATAGAGAAGAAAATGAAAAACTAGCTAAAGAGAAAAATGTAGCTAAAGTTTGGACTATTACCACCACTAGCAATGTTAATGACTCACATGTTGCTGCACCTCCTACTATCAATGGTAAAATAATTGGTGTTGGCAATGCTTCTACTCCTAGTGCAAAGCGCGCAAAATTACCTGAAATTGCTAAAACTGCTGAAACTCGCTCGTGATAAAACTCGCTGAAATTTTTTCCAACCTTGGGGATGATAATCCCATTGCTTTAGATTGTAATGATTTAGATTTTGATGATTGCCACATCTCTGAAGTTATAAAGTTCTTGCAAAAACTTGCTAAGAGTCCCAATGCTAGCGCTGTAAACTTGGCTTTCACAAAACATATTACAAATGCTCTCATAAAAGCTAGAGAAGAGAAACTAAAACTTGAAACTTCTATTCCTAGAAAGCTAGAGGATGGTTGGGAGCCCATCATTAAAATGAGAGTCAAAGATTTTGATTGTAATGCTTTATGTGATCTTGGTGCAAGTATTTCCGTTATGCCTAAAAAAGTCTATGATATGCTTGACTTGCCACCATTGAAAAATTGTTATTTGGATGTTAATCTCGCTGATAATGCTAAAAAGGAACCTTTGGGGAAAGTTGATAATGTTCATATTATGGTTAACAATAACCTTGTCCCCGTTGATTTTGTTGTCTTGGATATTGAATGCAATGCATCTTGCCCCATTATATTGGGAAGACCTTTTCTTCGAACCGTTGGTGCTACTATTGATATGAAGGAAGGTAATATTAAATATCAATTTCCTCTCAAGAAAGGTATGGAACACTTCCCTAGAAAGAGAATGAAGTTACCTTATGATTCTATTATTAGAACAAATTATGATGTTGATGCTTCATCTCTTGATGTTACTTGATATACACTTTCTGCGCCTAGCTGAAAGGCGTTAAAGAAAAGCGCTTATGGGAGACAACCCATGTTTTTACTACAGTATTTTTGTTTTATATTTGAGTCTTGGAAGTTGTTTACTACTGTAGCAACCTCTCCTTATCTTAGTTTTATGTTTTGTTGTGCCAAGTAAAGTCTTTGATAGTAAAGTAAGTACTAGATTTGGATTACTGCGCAGTTCCAGATTTCTTTGCTGTCACGAATCTGGGTCTACCTCCCTGTAGGTAGCTCAGAAAATTAATCCAATTTACGTGCATGATCCTCAGATATGTACGCAACTTTCATTCAATTTGGGCATTTTCATTTGAGCAAGACTGGTTCCCTAATAAAATCCATCTTTACGGACTGTTCTGTTTTGACAGATTCTGCCTTTTTATTTCGCATTGCCTCTTTTGCTATGTTGGATGAATTTCTTTGATCCATTAATGTCCAGTAGGTTTATGCAATGTCCAGAAGTGTTAAGAATGATTGTGTCACCTCTGAACATGTTAATTTTTTATTGTGCACTAACCCTCTAATGAGTTGTTTCGAGTTTGGTGTGGAGGAAGTTTTCAAGGATCAAGAGAGGAGTATGATGCAATATGATCAAGGAGAGTGAAAGCTCTAAGCTTGGGGATGCCCCGGTGGTTCACCCCTGCATATTCTAAGAAGACTCAAGCGTCTAAGCTTGGGGATGCCCAAGGCATCCCCTTCTTCATCGACAACATTATCATGTTCCTCCCCTGAAACTATATTTTTATTCCGTCACATCTTATGCACTTTGCTTGGAGCGTCGGTTTGTTTTTGTTTTTTGTTTTGTTTGAATAAAATGGATCCTAGCATTCACTTTATGGGAGAGAGACACGCTCCGCTGTAGCATATGGACAAGTATGTCCTTAGTCTCTACTCATAGTATTCATGGCGAAGTTTCTTCTTCGTTAAATTGTTATATGGTTGGAATTGGAAAATACTACATGTAGTAATTCTAAAATGTCTTGAATAATTTGATACTTGACAATTGTTGTGCTCATGTTTAAGCTCTTGCATCATATACTTTGCACCCATTAATGAAGAAACACTTAGAGCTTGCTAATTTGGTTTGCATATTTGGTTTCTCTAGAGTCTAGATAACATCTAGTATTGAGTTTTGAACAACAAGGAAGACGGTGTAGAATCTTATAATGTTTACAATATGTCTTTTATGTGAGTTTTGTTGTACCGTTCATCCTTGTGTTTGTTTCAAATAACCTTGCTAGCCTAAACCTTGTATCGAGAGGGAATACTTCTCATGCATCCAAAATACTTGAGCCAACCACTATGCCATTTGTGTCCACCATACCTACCTACTACATGGTATTTCTCCGCCATTCCAAAGTAAATTGCTTGAGTGCTACCTTTAAAATTCCATCATTCACCTTTACAATATATAGCTCATGGGACAAATAGCTTAAAAACTATTGTGGTATTGGATATGTACTTATGCACTTTATCTCTTATTAAGTTGCTTGTTGTGCGATAACCATGCTTCTGGGGACGCCATCAACTATTCTTTGTTGAATATCATGTGAGTTGTTATGCATGTCCGTCTTGTCTGAAGTAAGAGAGATCTACCACCTTAATGGTTGGAGCATACATATTGTTAGAGAAGAACATTGGGCCGCTAACTAAAGCCATGAATTATGGTGGAAGTTTAGTTTTGGACATATATCCTCAATCTCATATGAGAATAATAATTGTTGCCACATGCTTATGCATTAAAGAGGAGTCCATTATCTGTTGTCCATGTTGTCCCGGTATGGATGTCTAAGTTGAGAATAATCAAAAGCGAGAAATCCAAAATGCGAGCTTTCTCCTTAGACCTTTGTACAAAGCGGCATGGAGGTACCCCATTGTGACACTTGGTTAAAACATGTGTATTGCGATGATCCGGTAGTCCAAGCTAATTAGGACAAGGTGCGGGCACTATTAGTATACTATGCATGAGGCTTGCAACTTGTAAGATATAATTTACATAACTCATATGCTTTATTACTACCGTTGACAAAATTGTTTCATGTTTTCAAAATAAAAGCTCTAGCACAAATATAGCAATCGATGCTTTCCTCTTTGAAGGACCATTCTTTTTACTTTTATGTTGAGTCAGTTCACCTATCTCTCTCCACCTCAAGAAGCAAACACTTGTGTGAACTGTGCATTGATTCCTACATACTTGCATATTGTACTTGTTATATTACTCTATGTTGACAATTATCCATGAGATATACATGTTACAAGTTGAAAGCAACCGCTGAAACTTAATCTTCCTTTGTGTTGCTTCAATACCTTTACTTTGATTTATTGCTTTATGAGTTAACTCTTACTAGATTTAGATGTGCGCCTTGGCGCACGACCCCGTGAAATTCACGTTGATTTACAGTTTGTATAAAAACGATGAAAATCATGTGAGAAAATGATAATACGTTTTTTAGGTTTTAGAAAACAAAACCGATAGGATGCAATAAAGATAAAACACACACAATCACAAACAAAGTAGCAAACCCTTTTATACACCTTTCGCAGTGGTACTATATTATGAGTGTAAAAGGACTGATGATAAATCATCATCCAATAAGTAGATCTATAAAATGTACGAAAATATATTACGGATAGCGGTAGTAATATAATTTTAGGGAAAAACACATTGCTTCTCCATATGTAAGGTTCTGCAACTCTGCATACATGAGAAACTTAGGATACTTCCTTCACTCATATATACATTGTGGCTACAGGTTAGAGAAAGTACATAAGAGTAGACTTTAAGCATTGAAGCATCCTTTATACCTTGCCTTCCCCCATCTCCTACATCATACACAGTAGCCTATACAATGGATAAAAAAGAAAATTCAGGACAACTGTTATGCTGAGGTAGGAGAATCAAGAAAATTACAGAGAAAACATCGAAGGCTTGGTTCATTTCAGGCCACGATCTACGTGAAGGTTATTTTGTGTAAATGGCAAACTATTTAGTATGTTAATGAAGTATCACAGTTTAAAGTGTACAAATACACATAGGGATGAAACAGTCATAATTATTCATTAGAAAGCTTATCCTAGTAGGATAAATCAAGGTAGGGGAAAACCAATGTTTTCACACATCATACTGTATGGGAGTAATTGGTTATTTCCTCACATAAGCAGGCTACCAACCCTTTCTATAAATAATTTCACACCCATATTATACCACCAAAAGCTCAATCGAGTGTATGCAAAACAATCTACAAGTATCACACAAAGCATCAAATTGAATGTCTACATGCTGTAAATTTCAAATATGGCGATGCCTACATAATCTTCTCGTTATTTGTCCAGATCGAACTAAGCCAAGTGAAATTGAGTGTGGTTTCTTTCATCTCCATTACCCGGATCTCAAAGCGAATCAACGGTGGCTGAAACACACACACCCATGCTTGGGTGTACAAATGTATTTCCTAGTGAAATTAGCTTACCTTATATTCTTTGATATCCATAGAAAGTGGCATTTTTCTTACTCCTAATACAGCATTAAAATTTTCTTACAAGTACACTTGCCATATGAGCTGATACTTCTTTGCTTTATTGTTGATAGAATTTCTATTGATAATAAAAGCTATGAAGTGAAGCAATATGTCTTACTCCTAATACAACATCAAAATTTTCTTACAAGTACACTTGCCATATGAGATGATACTTTGCTTTATTGTTGATAATAAAAGCTGTGAAGT
Source organism: Lolium rigidum (assembly GCF_022539505.1). Taxonomy (NCBI): domain Eukaryota; kingdom Viridiplantae; phylum Streptophyta; class Magnoliopsida; order Poales; family Poaceae; genus Lolium; species Lolium rigidum. Next base: position 241,104,386 of record NC_061512.1, on the reverse strand, counting down.
GATACTTCGCTTTATTGTTGATAGCAATATGCCCCCTTAGAGCAGACTTAGAGCAGAGTATGCTTCTTCAAGATAAATTGGCCCTTTGATTTCCTTTGTTCTAAACATGTTTGCTATTTGTTAGGAAGGTTTTATGGGTACTACGTTCATTGATCAACCAAGAAGAAAAGTAGGATCAAAAGTTTAAGTTGTAAGTGGAAATTTCAAAGAGCAATAAAGGTATCATAGTAGTGTATATAAAATAGAAGGTCTGCAGTGCAAAGAAAAATAAAGGTATGGCAGTTGCCCAAACTGCAAATGCAGGTGTACGCACATTCGGACAGATGACTTGTTCGATCGACATTTTTATAAATCGGACACATGTCTAACCTTCGATGACTGGTGCAATAAATAGCAATTAATTTTAATAAGATAAAATATGAATACTTCCATCTGTTCGGTACAACGGCACAACGTGATTTCTCTCTGGGTGGCTTCATATACGAGCTCTCCCTATCACTCATTGCCTATCCTCCGCTGGCAAGGAAAAAACTTAACTTAAAAGAGCTGATATCCTGAATCTTACTCCATCGTTTTTTTATAAACTATTTCTTAGAATAATTTTTTTCTTGTGAACAATCACATGTCATGTTTTTGTACTTGATAATACACAGGGATCCGTAGAGACAAAGACACACTTTACTTTCATTGTATCAAGTGAAAATCCAGCAACCCCATAGCAAATAAAAAAATTGAAGAGCAAGATACACAACAATACATTTCTAGCAGAGAAATGAAATCGTGTTTTTATTTCAACATTATGTTTTACTTATTAGGTTAGCATATCAATAATGTTAGTATAAGGGCATATGCATAACATCCTAGTCTATGCAACAAACAAATCATCAATGTACATAAACATTGGAGAAAATAACAGATATTAAAGCAAAAAAAACACCGACCTGTAGTAAGATGAGCATTGCATTCGGAAGTGTAGATAACAATAAGGATCAACAATACTCTTGCGGTAAAAATGAAAAGGCCAGTACCAATATTATTTTGATGCTCCGGACACTATTACAAAGACAGATAGGGAATTAGTAATTAGTCAATTTTCCGGAAGTAGGACACACTGTTAACAAATCTGAACTAAATTTGGATTGAAGATATTAACAATCTAAGCGACAACCAGATCAAAATATTTTGAACATTTGTCTTATCGATACAGACAGCATGTTTTGAAATAAAATAAAAGGGTTGTGATAAGGATAAGACAGCCGAGATAGAATTATAATAAAAGAGCATGAGATCCAATGAAATAATAAATTGATAGTCACGTAGCCAATTTAGGTAAATCACAACAACAATTTTCTTTGTAAAACCTTCACACCAGCTCCCTAATTTTCGGGCGAGGTTGAAAAAGATCCAATTCAAAAGCACATAAAGGTCTATCGTGGTTATAGAAAGTATGGCACTTATAGATTTACAAAAGTGTGTGCCTACAACAGGACACCGTACCAACAGAGCACATACAGGTTAAAAAAAACAAAGACCAACTTTGAGGATGTGCAGGGCGGAGAAAGGCAAATCACCTGACAAAATGATGAACATAGCGATGATCTGCAGCAGCAACACACCTCGAACGAAGAAAATTAAATCTAGAAATAAGAACCAATACAGTGCCATATCCAAATTCAGAATATCAAAGGACTGACGGCGATGTGGGCGGACATGGAGTACACCACATGCCCAAGATCAACTGTGAGAAAAATTACTACAAAAGAAAAAAAATGGAAATTTTGGACTGAAATTGGCGAAAAGAACATGCTGAGATTGAGGTTTTGAAGGGCCCAAACCAGCTCTCACCGGAACTGTGCGGTCCGCAGAGCCCCCATGCTCACGCTCCATTCTCCTCCATTCAGCCACATCAGTTATCTCGCCAGAACCGGCTGATGTGTGCTCAGCGGAGATCTGGAACAACAATTCCAGTTCACTCTTTGAACATTCATACTTTGTTTGTCATTGAACAAAAGATCAACAAATGTAACCTATAATTAGAAGAACAATGGACATCAGGAACATAAAGCAAACTAAGTTAACATTGCAAAGAAAAAATAATTTAATGTACATGAGGAACATTTAGATGTGCACCTGCCGGGGATCTCAGAATAATGCATTTCTGGTACTCATTCAGGCTACGAACTAAACTTCAAAACTGCATATAAAACACACACAGATTACCGAGTCAAATATGCATCACATCTGATGTCGAGATTGCAAGATAGAATTGACTTTTCTTGTCGGTTGTGATCTTGGATACACCTGTTGAAAAGATTGTCATGTGGGACAGATCTAGAATTCCAAAAGACATACCTAGTAATATGCAGCTTCATCTTCTAACAATATCTCATAAAACAATTCTTTGCTTTGGTTTACCTGTCTCTTCAGTGAACCTATACAAATAGAGAACAGTGACTTTAAATCTTACCTGTCTCTTCAGTATTGTACCATCAAAGCCGAGTTTAAGTTCTGAAGGTGTAAGAAATAAATATTCAACTAAGATTATCCAGGAAGAGCAACTAAGAAATAAATATTCAACTGAGTCTCATGATGATGAATTACATAATGTATGCTGCCCCAAAGGGCAAATTTCGTGAGCGGAAGATCTGAACCTGGCAGTAAACCTATCAACCTGTAGACAATAAGATTAGATGAAAATTGATTTTCAGATCACGTGCTGCAAAATATACATGCTTAGAAGTTGCTTCTGGTTCTCTTAATTTTCACAAAAAAAATCAACATGCTAAAAAAAGAAAAGCTGGGAGAAGACCAATGCTCAACTAACAACCCATAGCAGTCTGCTTCCTGGTATTTCTTTGCCACATGTGCAAGACCACCATCTATTGGCTGAAGCATCGCAAACCATGCAGGAATCAGTATGCACTAAGTTGTTCCCAATTCCTAGCCAATTGACTTAGCTTGGATTATCTCCTAATAACTAACAACACACAAGATTCAACTATTTATATGGACCGGATGTTCAGATTTTCTCTCGTGCAATATGACTGGTTGCTGGAGAATATAAATAGAGGGAGAATGGATAGTTGATTCCTAGCCTAATGAAGGAAATCTAATAGTTATCACATGACAGCTGGTGCCGACAAGCAAAATTCCAACCTTAGCAGCATCAAATTATGAGATTTACCATCAATGTTTTTTTGCATTGCTAGTCCTCAAAAAAATATACTTTCTGGATAAAATAATTAACATCCACTACCAAGAACTCCATAGATTCAGAACTGAATTATAAACAATTGTGAGATAAAACAAAAGGCACTACCTCATTTGTAGCATGTCCATTTTCCTTGCCTCTGGAGAAACATGCTTCCTGAGCAGTAACAATCCAGTCCACGAGTTGATAAAGTGGCGCTTCCTAACCAGAATCAAACAGACATAAATTGTCCTGTTTGCACTGAACAAATGGTGTTCTGACAATATTATAAGGGCGTGGTCCTGGTTCAACTATAACTGATTAAAACTTTGCTCTAACCAGATCAACATTGCACGAAAAAATGTATCAAAAATATAATTTTGCTATTACAAGTCAATGCAGAATCACATACCCAGCTAGTTGGATGCCAAATCAACTTCTTCCTGGGAGAAGTCCGTTGGCATTGTTGGGAAAATGGGTACATGTGGGCATGGAGTGGAGATTCATGATGTGGTTCCCCCGTTGCTAGGCCTCTCCTTTTCCTCACTCCATTGCCGTCTCTTCTTGCCTACTTCATATCTCTCTGCCACATTTAGATCTGCAGAAGACAAAAAAGCGGAATCATTAATGACATTCCAAAGAGAAGATGTTCAGCAGATTGGGGACTTTCGATCTAGCCCAACATCCTAGTGGCTGACTTCTCCGCTGCCAAGAAAAGCAGCTCCAATAGGGTCAGGTATGGTCGCTTACCTGTTTAACCAGTGCAAGAAGGATCTGTTCGTGAGTGAACTTTTAGAGAGAGAGAGAGAGAGGTAACCTGTAGAAACAGTAGGCTTCATCACTGTCAAACCGACGGGTTGCATCGGGTAGAGGGTGGCACTGCGCCACATCCAACTCTCCTCCTCCAAAATCTCACGAAAGTGTGGGCTGCTCAGCCATGGGGAGAGGTCGCAGGAGGAAGATGAGGGCGGAGGGCAGGGCCTCGTCTCTTCGCGCGACGTGGTGGACGAAGATGCAGAAGAAAAGGAGGGTCGCTGGGTGAGGCTGCGGCCCATGGTGGGGCACGGTAACGGAGGCCTCCTCCTCTTGTGCTCGTGGGGACCCAACTCTGAGCGAGCAGCGGCGGCCTCCTCCTCTCGCACTCGCCGGAGATCGATTGGGGGAGGAGAATCGTGCTGGGATTGGGAGGACGACGAAGTGCGGCGGCGCATCGTGCTCCTCCTACTAAGCAGCAGGGAGGAGGAAGGATGGAGGAGAGGGGCAGTAGCGACAGCGAACGGATGGGGATTGAGGGGACGATTTGGAGGAGGAGAACGTGAGGAGGAGGACAAAGCGGCGGCGTCGGACGGCGAGCGGTGGCCTGGCGGCGTCGGGCGCGGAGCGGGGGCGCGGAGCGGAGGCGGCGGCTGGGAGCGGAGGAGGAAGGGGAGAGGGAGAGGGCGGGCGCGGAGAGGAGCGGAGGCGGCGGCTGGGAGCGGAGGAGGAAGGGGAGAGGGAGCGACGGGCCAGCCACGCGCGGCGGGAGAGTCTGGGCCGAGCGGGCTTCACAGGACCCGTGGATAAAATGCGGGTCTGAGGGAGGGCCTCAGCACCCTGGACGAACGGCCGGCCGAGATCGCGCCACGTCAGCTCGATCGGACGGCCGAAAATCCAAAGCGCTGTGAGAGCTCCATGGGGGTGCAGCAATCATACCGTGGGATGCAAGACTTATTGATGCTTGCCTTGAAGTACTATTCATGAAAAGTCTTTGCTTTATGATTCACTTGTTTACTCATTCCATTACCATTGTTTTGATCGCTGCATTCATTACATATGTTTACAAATAGTATGATCAAGGTTATGATGGCATGTCACTTCAGAAATTATCTTTGTTATCGTTTTACTCGCTCGGGACGAGCGAGAACTAAGCTTGGGGATGCTGATACGTCTCCGACGTATCGATAATTTCTTATGTTCCATGCCATATTATTGATGATACCTACATGTTTTATGCACACTTTATGTCATATTCGTGCACTTTACGGAACTAACCTATTAACAAGATGCCGAAGAGCCGATTCTTGTTTTCTGCTGTTTTTGGTTTCAGAAATCCTAGTAACGAAATATTCTCGGAATTGGATGAAATCAAGACCCAGGGTCCTATTTTGCCACGAAGCTTCCGGAAGACCGAAGAGGAGTCGAAGTGGGGCCACGAGGAGCCGCCACCATAGGGCGGCGCGGCCCAGGCCCCGGCCGCGCCGACCTGTGGTGTGGGGCCCCGTGTGGCCCCCACGTTGCCCTTCCGCCTACTTAAAGCCTCCGTCGCGAAACCCACGATGCGAAGAACCACGATACGGAAAACCTTCCGGAGACGCCGCCGCCGCCAATCCCATCTCGGGGGATTACGGAGATCTCCTCCGGCACCCTGCCGGAGAGGGGATTCATCTCCCGGAGGACTCTACACCGCCATGGTCGCCTCCGGAGTGATGAGTGAGTAGTTCACCCCTGGACTATGGGTCCATAGCAGTAGCTAGATGGTTGTCTTCTCCTCATTGTGCTTCATTGTTGGATCTTGTGAGCTGCCTAACATGATCAAGATCATCTATCTGTAATACTCTATGTTGTGTTTGTCGGGATCCGATGGATAGAGAATACCATGTTATGTTAATGGGATTTCTATTTTCGTGCCCTCCGGTCCTTAGTTGTACTCAGTTTTCCTCAGCTCCTTAGTTTTTCCTCAGTTTTCCCCAAGCCCTTGTTTGAAACCCGCGAGAGCGGCTCGGACGGCAGGATTCCCGTTTAGTTGACCGTTCTGTCACGTGTGGGGCCACGTCTTGTGGGGCCGAGTCGTGTGGGCCCGCGTCGCGTGGGGCTGGTAGAAAGGGACCGCGTGGGACAGGACGAGAAGCGTTTGGTTGCACGTGAGAAGGAGCTGGGTTCTGTCTCTCTCGGCCCCAAATTGGCATCCCTATTAAGTGCACCTTTTTCCCCTCTTTCTCTCTGTCCTTTTCACCAAATTAGTATAAAATCTAGAGAAGCTTGCATTTCTGACTTTATTCAATTATTTGTGCCTTTTGGCCCTCGTTGTTTGCCCAATATGGCAGCAAATCTAGTACTCCCTCTGGTTCATATGTATGTAGTTAAATCTAGAAGCAAATCTCCAGGATAATGTACGATAAATTCACAGTCATAGTAAATCAAGAAAACTAAGTACGGCCAACAAAATATAGTAGACTAGGGATAGATAATCCCTAGATAATATGGATAGATAATAGGCTGCATACACAGCAGCCAACATAGTAACGAGGTTCTTCACGAGCACCATCATACTAACATAACAACAAGGGATCCCTAGCTAACAACAAAGGGATCCCAACAACAAACTAGGAGGCAGCAGCAGCGAGCACACGTCCAGGACTCCGCCTACCCCATCTGGCTCTCCCTCCACTTGTTGCTCTTGCTCCCCTTGGGAGCCTTGGGCTTGAGCGGAGGCATGCGCCCGGCGGAGATCTCCACCCGATGCAAGCTGCGGAGGTGCATGCCGAGCGCCCTGTGCTTGGCGCGGAAGGAGTGGACGTTCACCGTCGTGCCGACCTTGGGGAAGGTGTTGCTGATGTTCTCAGCATGCGTGACGAGGCGGTTGAAGTCCGTGGCGCCGAGTCTCCTGGTGCGGAAGGGGCACCTGTACACCTCCTTGGCGAAGTAGGAGATGTACTTGGCCGACCTGCAGCCTCCGCAGCACACTGGCGAGTCTTGACGTCCTCCTCGCTCTTCGTCGCTGCCGACGTCGCTGCCGAACATCCGATCCATATCAAACAGAAACTAGTGAATGAGTTGCAACGATGACTAACGTACATGATAGCAAAGTTAAGAAAAACAGAGTCAACCTCGGTTAGAGTGGACATGATTATATATCTACGGGGAAGGTGTAAGCGAACTAAAGCTCATGCACAACGATTTGTACACGGCAATGGTTCGCTGAACCCTCCTCGTAAAAATTTGTGCCCAACCATTCATCATAGGCAAAGAAACAGATTCTAGATCTGAACTAGATCTGAACTTGAACACATTCGAGATTATTTGCAAAATTAAACGGTTGATATCTTTTGATTAGTGCATAAAATAACTGATTGAGATCCCATGATTACTTGCATAAATTAACGGATTGAGATCCAATATTACTTGCATAAATTAACCGAACAGCCGAACCCCAAATCTTAAACGAAATCAAGAAGTGATCAAAACAAAATGGAATAAAATCGGCGCAAATATTAGCCCAATACTCATCCATCTACAGATCCATCTACACCAGCAAAAATAGGGTTCAAAAAGGAATGGGGAACAAAAAAGGAAGCAAACCGTAGTTACCTTGTTCCATGGGTCCTCCAGGGAGGTGTCGTAGGGGTTCGGGGGCGGGACGTACGGCACGGGGTCGTAGGGGTCCCATCCCGCTGGGATCTGACTGCCACCGGCGGCAGCAGCCTCCGATGCACCGGCGACGGCGGCGGCGTCGTCCGTCGAGGGACGGGGCCGAAGATGGAGGCGTCGCGCTTCGAGCCAACCTCGACGATGGGATTGGCATTCTCCTTGTCCATCTCTCCGGCGGAGGAAGAGGAAGAGGGAGAGGGAGAGGGTTTTTTGCTTTGGAGAAGATGATGGGACGTGGGAGAGAGTTGGCGATGCGTGAGCGAGTGAGAGTGACGAGAGACGGTGCGAGGAGGCGTCTATAAAGGCGAGGGGTGGTTAATGCGACCCGCGTCCTACGCGTGCACGGAGTGCACGTACGCACGTCTTGGACTTACGCAACGCGACACGCGTCCACGATTGCACGTCTCGACTTCTCCACCGCGACCCGCGTCTACGCGTCAACAATTGCACGTGTCCTCGAGTCTAACTCTGGAAATTTGGATATACTCAGGTATACCCTCGAGTCTTATACTAGCATTTTTTGTGTGCTCAATTTTCCCCTCGAGTGCTAATACTGGCTAGTGCAATATACTCAGTTTTACCCTCAAGTGGCTGGTCAACGGAGAGTCAACAAATGGGATTAACTAGTTAAATGAGTCATTTAATGTGCAAAAAAATCCTAAAAAGAGTGGCACTTACTCATGGAGTCTTTACCACAAATTGACACTTCTCAAATCATAGATAAATCATAGATAAATCAAGTTTTACCACAAATTGCCACTTCTCAAATCACCTAGTAGCTATGAAGGTGCATGGTTTTCCACAATAAGCCCTTCCCAAAACAGCTTCCCCCAAATCATACTTTGTCTAAATGAGGCCACAATTCTCACACTGATGTATATTGGTATTGCAAATAGTTTGAGGTAGGCCAAGATGGGTTTCATTGTACAAAACACGCATTTTCCATTTTTTAAATCTCATATTTGAATCCCTTAGTCTATTTACTACTCAGGTGCCCTTGGTTTCTTGATAGTACTCAGTTTTGCCCTCTCTCTTCACAAATTCTCGCAGACGTGCATCATCGCTCTGATTGGTCTAGCCCATGTCACGCGGATCGTGCCCACCGACCGTTGATCGTATGATATAGGGAACGGGCGGGATAACCCCTCTCTCTCTCTGTTGGCGGTTAATTAGCTTCCACCCTCTAAGTATCTCTGAAGGGCGGTTTTACGTATTATTTTTCACGCGCTAAAAATTATAAACTGTTTTAGGCGTTATTTTTCACGCAAAAAATGATAAACCATCACCGATTTGTTGTTACCATTACTTTTCACGCAAAAAAAATGATAAACCATCACCGATTTGTTGTTGCCATTACTTTTCACGCAAAAAAATGATAAACCATCAACAATTTGTTGTAGCCATTACTTTTCACGCAAAAAAAATGATAAACCATCACCGATTTGTTGTTGCCATTACTTTTCACGCAAAAAATGATAAACCATCAACAATTTGTTGTAGCCATTACTTTTCACGCAAAAAATGATAAACCATCAACAATTTGTTGTTGCCATTACTTTTCACGCAAAAATATGATAAACCATCACCGATTTGTTGTTGCCATTACTTTTCACGCAAAAAATGATAAACCATCAACAATTTGTTGTAGCCATTACTTTTCACGCAAAAAATGATAAACCATCAACAATTTGTTGTAGCCATTACTTTTCACGCAAAAAAATGATAAACCATCAACAATTTGTTGTAGCCATTACTTTTCACGCAGAAAAAACCTAATTTGTTACAAAAGCTGGTTTCGAGTGAGACCTAACCAAGTTTGGCATACATGATGGCATACCTATAACAACAAGGAATATCTAAAAGGGAAAGTTTCGGAAAATTTAGGGTGAAAATGATGCCATACATGATGCTTGTTTTTCGAGGTTTTGACCTGAAAATCAATTGGGTATTGTAAAGGGAAATAAAAAGTTCGAAAAATGTAAAAACGAAACAATCTATCTATCTATGTATAGAAGATCAGCTGTATGAAATTTGAGGTTATTTAGAGAAGGTAGAAAAAATCACCTTGTTAGAAAAGCTGGTTTCAGCGAGACGAAACGGCATGCGCTTAAGCAAAGTGATTTTTTCGAACATCTCCAAATGACCCCAAATTTTCCATACATGATGCCATACGTGTAACAACAAGGAACCCTATCTAAAAAGTGTCAAAAAAGTTTGCCCAACCGTATAGCTCTATCAAAAAGAACCTCACCATGGCGCTAGTATAATTTTGGGATAGTTACAAACTTTCGTTACCTAACCTTCAACATGAAACTTGTTTCAAATTCATTTTGGCCTACAAGAAACAAATCCCAACTTGATTCGAGCACCACAGCCTCCAAACGATGCCGATGCCGATATCGGCATGGTCGAAACGGCTATGCTCGCCGCCATCGCTAGGTCAACGTCGGGATGCACCCTCAATCCCGTCCCCTCATTCGATCAACGACACACCGAGAGATACCGCCGAGGCCAATGCCGAACGTACATGCCGATGCCAATGCCGATCATGCATGCACGCCGCCGTGGGCACGGCCACGCCGACCCGCTATGCTGGACGCCACGGACCGCCGCGAGGTCTTTCCCTTCGCCACCACACTCTCCTAGCACCCACCTATACACGCCGGAAAGGAGAGACACTAGTTTTCTCTACATTGCTCGCGTTCGTGTCCGACACGGTCGGTCAAAGTTTTGAGGTGGTCGTCGATGTCGTCGACCATTTCTTCTCTTCTTTGCATGGTTAAACGCGTCTAGTTCATATCTATCTAATGCGTCCGGTCTCGCCTCATGCGGTTCTTTGTGGACGTCGATCTCATCTCGGCACCCCGCATGCCACCTCCTCCGTGCCATCGCTGTAGAGCTCCGTTTAAAAATCTAATCCTACCCGTGTATTGCCCCTTGTATCGGCGTCATGGCCCCACTTGTCATTTGATATACCGAAGCCCCACTCGTTCGCGTTTTGGTCGGGGATACGACGATGCTTACGGTCAAACAAAGATGGATGGTCCGACGTGTCTTTGCGGGCTCTACGTGGCCCCACTAGTCGGAAGATAACGGTCAACCGTCGGGCAACCGGCCGTTACATCACGTGTGATGGTTTCAGACAAACGCTTGGGTAAAACTGAGGAAAAACTAAGGAGCTGGGGAAAACTGAGCACAACTAAGGACCCGAGGGCACGAAAATAGAAATCCCTATGTTAATTATCAAGTTATTACATATGTGTTGTTTATGATCTTGCATGCTCTCCGTTATTAGTAGAGGCTCTGGCCAAGTTTTTGCTCTTAACTCCAAGAGGGAGTATTTATGCTCGATAGTGGGTTCATGCTCGCATTGACACCAGGACGATGACTGAGAAAGTTCTAAGGTTGTGTTGTGCTGTTGCCACTAGGGATAAAACATTGATGCTATGTCCGAGGATGTAGTTATTGATTACATTACGCACCATACTTAATGCAATTGTCTGTTGTTTGCAACTTAATACCGGAAGGGGTTCGGATGATAACCTGAAGGTGGACTTTTTAGGCATAGATGCGGTTGGATGGCGGACTATGTACTTTGTCGTAATGCCCAATTAAATCTCACTGTACTTATCATGACATGTATGTGCATTGTTATGCCCTCTCTATTTGTCAATTGCCCGACTGTAATTTGTTCACCCAACATGCTTTTATCTTATGGGAGAGACACCTCTGGTGAACTGTGGACCCCGGTCCATTCTTTAATACTGAAATACAAATCTGCTGCAATACTTGTTTCTACTGTTTTCTCTGCAAACAATCATCTTCCACACAATACGATTAATCCTTTGTTACAGCAAGCCGGTGAGATTGACAATCTCACTGTTTCGTTGGGGCAAAGTACTTTGGATTGTGTTGTGCAGGTTCCACGTTGGTGCCGTAATCCCTGGTGTTGCGCCGCACTACATCCCGCCGCCATCAACCTTCAACGTGCTTCTTGGCTCCTCCTGGTTCGATAAACCTTGGTTTCTTTCTGAGGGAAAACTTGCTGCTGTGCGCATCATACCTTCCTCTTGGGGTTCCCAACGAACGTGTGAAATACACGCCATCACTGGCGCGCCGCCAGAGCCTTCTTCTCCTGCTCTGCCACCCTCCGTCCTTTCCGCTCCGCCGTCGACATCTTCCGGCGCAGACAGTCTTGATGCCACTGATCAACGGTCCATCCTTCCGGCTTCTTCTTCGGAGCCGGCGCCTTCCGCGGCTTCGCGAACGGCGCTTTCGCCCCTTTCGTCACATTGCCCGATGGCTTCTTGGCCGCTTTCTTGTCCATCTTTTTGGGGGCTGTCGGCGGCGCCATGGAATGGGGAGAGGGTAGCGGCGGCGGGTGGACGGCGGGAGGGAGAAACAAATCGGCGGGATAGGAGAAATGAATGGGCGGCGGGATATGTGTTGGAAGGCCCGAAATGCGCGGCGGGATAGGCGCGATATGGCGGGAGGGGTGGGATTTGGCGGGAGTGGAAGATGATTTTTCACTGAGCCACTGACGCGTCGGTTCGTCTCGCTTTTCATTGTGTCCGGCGTGCCCGGAGCGTCCCCTGTGGGACGAGGACGGGCTCAGGGCGCCGGACACAGTATCGGAGCGCACCGGACAAAAATAGCCTTTGGGGGACGCGGCTGGAACGTTTTTTTGGTCCGACGCGCCCCAAGTTACTTTGGGCGACGCGGCTGGAGATGCTCTCAGTTTGCATTTGTAGAGATCAGTAGTCTTTGTCCTACTTTTGGGCCTCAAATCTACCTAGGATGGCACTATCGGCCCATAGTGCCCAGACATTGCCGGTGAGTTTCCGCTTATTTCACTGCACATGCACCTTCCGCTCGCAGCAGCAACCGCGCGACCGTAAGGGCATCTCCAACCATGCGATCCAAACGGATGCGCTGGGTCATCCGTTTTAGACCGTTTGGATGGTCACGCGGACATCCGGACAGCGTTCCGCGTCTGCGTGTCCGTTTGGGTCGCACGCTGCGCCCAATGCGCGGACGCAGAGCAAATTCGAAAAAAAAAATCGAAATTTAAAACGTAATTCGAACTAAATTTCATTAAGTTATGCCCTGTTTTGGGCACATGTGTACATAGCCCTATTTTGGGCAAATAAACTAACAAAAGAAGCTCTCTATATGGGCTTTAAAATTTAAAACAAAATAAAAACCCTAAGCTAGGGTTTGGTCGACGGCGCGGTGGCCGCCTAGTCCCTGTGGGCGTCGTCGGCGTCGGCGTCGACGACGTCCCCGGGCGGCGAGGCATGTGTTGCTTAGATTCCAGTGCGTCGATTAAAATAGGATAGAGGTAGTAATATTGTATTATATTGGCACATAGGTAATGTTTGCTGCAAATGTACTAATATTGTGTTATATTGACATGATCTCTTGTCTCTAGCTAGTTTAGATGTACAAATATGTTTATGTTAGAACTATTTTTGGTTCATGTTTCACATATTTAACTCTACGTTAATATTTTATAATAGGATAGAACTCTGGGAATACTGCATAAGAAGACTTGGTTACCGATCGTATTCGTATATCGTGATCTGAGAATATGCTAAGATCTCATAGACAAAGACAATAACCAAGACGAAGAAGCAGAAAAACCACAGACAAGGTAGAACAAAGGCAAACAAGGGTTTTAGGAAGACTGTGCCAGATCTTTTCACAGCTAGAAGGTAAAGACATAATCAAGAATGACTCAATGTATAGCTAGCAATCGAATGTATGTCAGAGCATCTGGGGGACGTGTTTCCTTCGTGTCCCCAAACAAAATTTCAGATATTTAAAACTTAAGCGAATTCATTCAAACTTGCTATATATTACATAGAATTCGATGAAATTTAAACTAAACCCTAATCTAGTAGTACTTGCGGTGGCCAGAGGCGTCGTAGTACTGGGTTGTACATGTTGTCAACGACGATGTCCTGCTAGCCGGGCTCGTCCTTCACCGCGCCGCTTGGTCTAGCCTCACCATCGTCGGTGAGGTCCACGAGTGGCATCCCGGTGTCGCGGATGAACATGACGATCACCGCATCGAGGTCGCCTCTCCAGGCGTTCTTGTCGTTCAGCAACGCCGCGTGCAGCCCTGGGTAGTTCTCCGGGTCGTCGCTGCTCGCGATGAGATGCTGATGCCGCTCGTACTCTGCTAGCAGCGCCGCCTTCCCGGCTGCCTCTTCATCCTGCTCCTACTTCACCTCCGGCTTCGGGATGAGGAGAGCGCCGTCGGCGCGCCTGTGCTTCTGCCAGCTAACGCCGTTGCCGCCGTGCCTTGGATTGACGGGCGGCATCGCGAACTTTGGATCCTCCTTCACCTTGCGCTTACGCACGGTGTAGGGCATCCTACCTCTCCTACGGCTACATCGCCATGTCCTAACCCTCCCACCTGGCTTCCATCACTGCACGCACGGAGCCCCTGCCTTGCCTATGCCTTTTCTCTGCGCAGGCCTGCCTCTTCTCGTTTGCCAAGCTCTATCAGCCAGGACCTCCTCCCCCACTTCTTTCTTGGCGTCGATGAATAGGAGCTCGCCGGCCATGTTGACCTTTTTGTTTTGTTTTCACAACCTCTTACTGTTGGCATGACAAAACTGCATCACCCAACTGACAAGTGAAATATCACTGGTGTATGTGCCACACGCCACTGATAACAATTGTTAGTTATTCCATACTGGTCGTAGCGAGGGCAACACGCCACCAATGTGGTTTTTGCACGCCATGTACTAGCAGTATTTCGTTCCCAAGGTGTGTTGCTAGCCATTGATCAATCACACTTTGTCATCCACAACCATCTTCATGTCCTCCCTTCATTTTTACCATTCATGTTCACGGACAGTAGGTACCGGTACGGCAACATCAATGCAAAGGACATTTACTAATTACTCACCGCTTTGACAACCAGTAGACGTCAGTGCCTCCAACTCGTGCAAGAAAGCATCCACATGCTCCTTTTTCAGCATCCGCGACAACACGTTGACGCCATCCTTCCCTTTGCACGGCGGGCACAGGACGAAGAACGGCACGATATCCTGCATCGCGTACAACACAACTCGTGACGGCCTCCCGCCGCCAAAATCCGCCGCGTCGAGCCCAATGTTCCGCCAGCTTGACACGCCGAGCGTGTTGTATGCGCTTAACCGCTGCTGCTGCACTGAGTTCACCCCGTCGTCGTCATCGTTTTTGGTCATCGCGCCTCGCAGCTTCTGCTTGGTGGCCTTGATGAGCTTCACCACGTCCTTGGTGTCGCTGTTCGCCACATGGGCGCTCGTCGCCTGGACTGACTCCGAGATGTAGCAGTTGCCGTAGTAGCCCTCCGCCGCGCCGACGAGCCCACGCGCGTTGCTCCCGAACATGAGCGATGTAGCAGCGTGTCCCTCGGGGACACTGACTGCCCGAGCACGGCACTGCCAAAGCACGGCGACGACAGCCTCGAACACCGTGCAGCGCTCGGAGTCGGAGCCAGCCTCGGCTTTGACGCGGCCGATCAAGCTCGGGGGGATAGTCAGGTCGAGGAAGACCATGTCGTCCTCGTCCGTGAGAAATTCCACGTCCGCAAGAGTCAGCACTCGCGGGCGGGCTGTCATCACCGACTCGTCCCATCGCACCGGAGCAACGGACGGCAGCGGCATGCCACGGGCGAGCTCTCCGATGGCCTGCAAGAGCTGCCCGATCCCAGTTCCGTCGGCGAAGATGTGGTTCCACGTAACACCCACGGCGAACCCGCCGCAGGAGAACTCCGTCACCTGCATCAGCAGCAACGGGTCGGTGTGGCTGGGGCAGAGCTCGTCAGGGTAGTGAGCGTAGAGATCGCTGAGCAGCGGCGCTGCCGACATCGCCTCGTCGTCGACGGCGCAGCTGGCCGACGCACCCACGAACAGCACGCCCTGGCCCTCGCCGGTGTATGTGACGACCTCGTCGCCGTCAGCAGACCCAGCTGCAAGGCGACCGGAGATTGGATAGTAGTGCACCAGTGCTCGCGACAGGGCTCTCCTGATGGTCTCTGCAGGGTTGGCGATTGGCTTATCAAACACCAGGAGTAAGGATACTGGCGAGGAGCCACTAAGCTCATCGAACCATGAGAGGCGAGTGCTGCCGGTCGGCGTCCCCGGTTCCGACGGGCCGACCAACAACGGTGAAGACTTTGTGACCACAATATTGCTCATTTCGTTGTTGGTAAACTTTGTTGGTTTCAATTCCAGGGCTAGCTCTACTGGGTGCTATATATGGAGTACTCTAGCTAGCTTGATTTGCTCGTGGTAAACGATCGCAACTGTCTCAACCTAGCCAGCGAAGCTGACAGTGAGAGTGGAGCAGAAGCACATTCCATGATACCGCACTCTCAACCACCAGAACACTGCTACTACTGCCCCATACCGCATGTACATGCAAATAGTTAGGCTCTTGTATAGTTGTATGCATGTCGCACTGACACTGCAACGGCAACGACCTCGTTAATTTCATTCATCACAATCCACGCTATAGCTATGGATTGCACCGAAATTACCTCATGATTCCTGCTTACTTTTAGCACCAGTCAAAATGCGGTACGCCAATAAATCATTTAACTTCATCAAACCCTCCCTTCTTCAGCTCTGAAAGGAATTAAAACATGACAGTTACGCGCCAACTAACTCAAAAACAGTAAACCACAACTAAAACAGGTAGAAAAAAAAGAAATAGAAAAGAAATTCCACGCCCGCAATCCACGCTGATCCTGTCAAGCTAGTACGAAGATCAGATCGAGGCCCACGTAATCCGTCGCGAGAGCAACCACGTACCACATGATGCGGGGCGACGCATTTCGGACTCCTAAAATGTTCGTGTGCGTCCGTTTGCGTCGGTCTAAATGGTCGAAATCGATCGCGCATCCGATTGCATCAGGGGTGCTCCCAGCAGCACGACACAGTTTTTTCAATTTTGCATTTTTTCAACATAAAAACATAATTTACATAGTAAAAGAAAATAAAAATATAAACTTAAGGCATGCGCCTACTCGTCGTCGTCGATCACGACGAACTACGGTACCGGCCACGGCCACGGCCAGTTGGCAACCGTCGGAACATACACTGGTGCCACCGGCGGTGCTGGAGCATGATCCGTTTCCTCGCCAAAGAGACAAAAACCTAAGAAGAGTGTGAGAGAGGATAGGGATCGGGCTCGCAGAAGGTGTCGTAGCTGAGATGTAACACCCATGTTTTCTCTAAACCTAATTAGGGTTGATTGTGCATCATTTCATGAGCATCATGATTTTCTAAGAAAATTGCATAAAGGAATAATTTTGAAAACCTTAAGTGTTGGTTTGAATCTTCTTCTGTTTCCAAATGCTCAAATATTTTAAAAAGTTCAATCTTAGCTTATGGCCTTTCTGCAAGTTGTTAAGATTGCCATGAATATTTTGAAAATATCACCCAAATTTGAATCTTCAAATGAAATTCAAATGAGCAAAAGAGTTTGAAAAACAAAATCCAGAAAAAGAAAGAGAAGAAAACCTACCTGTTTGGGGCTCAGCCCAACTCCCCTCTCTCCTTCTTTCTCCTGCGCAGCCCATCAAGCGGCCCAACTCGACCTAGCCAGCAGCCCACCCCAGCCCAGCTAATCCCCAGGGGGTTATTTGTAAAATAGTCAAGTCATCTTCAACCTCCTGATTTGGGAAGTAGCTCGGTGGCAGCCTCCCCGTCGCTCCCCTGCGTTGGGATCAACGACGCCGCCCCGACTACCCTCTGTCGGCACACCAAGGAAGTGTGTTAATCATGTGGCGTTAAGAGTCGGTCGGCGTGTGTGGGTAAATTTGTACACCCCTGCAGGGTTCAATCTTTTCGAAAAGCCGTGTCCACGGTTACGGACGACTTGGGAAAGGATGTGTGATCACAGAGAACTTTAACCTAATCGTAAAACTTGGAATCGATGTGTGAATAAGGATCCCTTCTCAGGGTATCGAGGGGGTGATCCTAGTTGATAGATTCAGCTGATGATGAAGATTCGGTGGATTCAATATGATGATCAATAGAGCTAGAGATATCACTCTCTTATCCCCTTTTAAAAAGATCTGAGTAGACAAGTTTCTGCTCCCTCTTGTTTTACAAAGGAAAACTGGCTTTACACAAAATAAGCTCTACATAAAGCCCCGCATACCAGCTTTGCTAATAGGTTGTACTAAGTCTTGCTGAGTCCCTGTACTCAGCTTTGCATTCTTTGTTTCAGAAGAAATCGCTGCAAGAAATGGTTGTTTCTAGGTCGACATCGACGAGTAGCTTGGGATTCCCAGGTGGCAGCCTAGAATCTATGGGCTGGGATGTCGCTGTTATGCTCCTAGCCTCTTAGGCCTTTTGCTATCTTGCTATTTAGAATAGCATAACTTTGCTTCCGTTGATTGATGAAGTGTCAAGTTAGTGATCTCTGCTTGTAATACTTTGGTTTTTCCCTCAGTTATGAGCTTGTATTACTCTTTGAGCCATAGAGTCACTGTTGTGTTACCGATTCTCACCCTGTAGGCCCTAGAGATCTAGGTTAGGCTTATGCCAGATGGAGATCTTGGTTTGTCTAGTCCCGACCTTCGGGGTCACCACAGTATCAGAGCAGAACTGCATGTAGGAAACCCTTTCTATTGGTCGATGTTGAGTTTAGTGTTTGTGAAAACTATTTGAAAGCTAAAAGTATTTGCGAAAATCTGATTAGAATTTTTTTACTCCTTATCTGGTATCACTCTAATTCAGAGTCATCTTCCCTTGTTTTGATTTAAGAAGGTTTTAATATCTCTTCTAGTCTTTCAAAGCTTAGGTGCTTGAAGAGCAGGTCGTTTCTTTACCCTTTTGACCTGGAGTTGAGTTTCTAGAGTCTTACGTGCTCTTTGTATCTCCTTTGTTTTATTTCAATCGAGAGATTTCCTTCCATCATGATCTCTCTATTTTTGGGTTCCACATCATTCTATTCTAGGCTTCAAGGTTTTGTTTCACCTTGGATGCCTCCTTTCCTTTTTTTGGATACTTCTGAAGCTAGTTATGGCTTCTTGAAAGTTACATTGTGATTACTGCCTCGAAGTGTCCTCCATGTCACTCAGATAGTAGTTACTCCTTTCTCTGTGTTTTCCCTTTGGACTTGAACCGAAGGTCCCGGATTGTGCTGGGTTCTTTTGAACCCCAATACATGATGCTGACCTTTAACCCAAGATCCATTCCACTGACCCATGTTGTCCATGGTCAAACCATGCAGGATGGCTAACTTCAAATCCACCTAGCACTCAAGTCTTTGGTTGTAGTCGTGATTGAATTGCGGCAACAAAAGATCTTTCCTACCATTAGCTATGGCAGAGGTTCTTTCATGGAATCAAATGGATCACGACAAAAGTGCTCTTTGTGAGTCTCACATATATGTCCGTGACTCTTCCACACCTCCCTTTTCCTCCCGAGTTTCGCAAGAGTGTTATCTTGTGCATCTACATATCCTGATTCATGTTCACCCTCTTCAGTTACTTTCCGACCTTTGTCTGCTAGTTAGCAGCCAAGTTGTAATTGTGCATTGGAATCTTCTAGTGCATGTTACTCTTGTGGTCTTCAAGACATTTCACTTTGAGATGTTAGGAGAAACAAACTCCCGTACCTCGTCTATTTCTAGGACCTAGTCAAAGTGTTGTAATCCGCAAATTAAAAGGCTTATGTAGCTTCTATTATGTTCTACCTTAGAGTATCACACTCTTTTATATCTATAGGTCGTGCTAAATCTCATGGCCTTATTGATGAAGTGATGCTCTTACATATCTTTAATCGCCCTTCCTCCGAGCTCTGCATACTTGGGAATGTTGGGGTGTATGTATTGATGTGGCCATTCAAGATTCTTAGCAATTCTCATTGCTTTGAATTGCAAGGACGTTTGTGTCATTCTTAGCATGATTGTTTAACCAATCACTAAGCAAAGTTTGACTGTGCTCCCAAGTCTGTTGTTCATTTGCACCTTCTTCGGTCAAATAGTGAGTTAGGTCCGTGCCGAAGCTCTCAAGACCACATCGCTTTCCTTATAAAGCATGTTCGCTCTCGAACTTAGTGACATATCTGTGGTTCATGATGTTCTTGATATCTTTCTAGAAGTATCTCCGTGTTGCCACATGACCGTGTTGTCGAGTTCATGAGTAAAAGCTGGTTCTCTGAATCACTCCTTCTCCAAGGAACCGTAGTGGATATCTTGGACTAGTTAGTTGAGCTTAAACAACAACTTGGAGAGTTGAAAGACACGAGCTCTATCTGACTTTATCCTTCTTAAAGGGATGCCTAGTTTTGTTTGTGTTGAAGTAAGGAAGTATATCCTTGATGGATATGCTATCTTCCCAAATCTTTGATTTGAGCTTGGGCTATCGTCAAAACAAATTCAGTTCCGAGGACTATCTTGATGATGTTTATACTCATAGTGTTTAGCCTTAGGACACTTCACGTCCTTTGGTATGACCAATACTTTTGCCTTGTTCATGCAACATATGAGACCATCTCAATGGAGTATCCTGATAAGTTTATTGTTGAGCCATCGATGACATTCTTACTTTCTCCATTTCTAAAGAGGTTCATATTGAACAATTGGCACTAATGTTGGAAACTTTTAAGAACCATCTTTGTATTATCACGAAATGTGTTCTGGATGCTGAAAGTGATCTTCTCTGGTTCACGTGCATTTGCTGAAAGATGTCGCTGTAGATCTAAGTAGAGTTCCCTTTGTTTTCCTCGGGAATCATCGTAAGTCGGTCATACATGTGCGGAATATTCTGGAGATGGAAGGTTGTTACCTCCATTGGCCAGAAAATTTCCTCTATGCACACCAAGCCACTGACTAGTTTGTTCAAGAAAGTGAACAAGCTTAAGAGCTCCAATATCTTCAACGATGTCCTCACCAGGACTCAATTATGTTATATTGCAAGAAGTTCATTTGCGTGCAATTGCCTTTTGACAATCGCAACCACATGGATTACGCAATCTAGCTCGATCTTTTGGAGCTTGACATTGTAGTCTATATCTTGAGAATCTAGCGACTTTACGTCTGCGGTAAGTGTTGCAAATTTCTTTTCGAACATGCTGAGTCAGAAACATCTTTCCACCTAACCTAAGCAAATCTCAAGCAGCAATGAAGGTTGGTGTTTCTCAAGGATTCATGACATAGGTCTCTTTGTAATCCCGACAATATTGATGTCGCGGTTAACACAATTAGTCGGAAGGTGTAGTGTCATAATCTCTTGAAACAACAAGAACAACCACTCTCCATGAGGATCTTGAGCAACTTATTATAGGAGTTGCCCTTATGATGCCTTCTCAATTCTGAAGTCTTACCTTTACTTGATGACCTATTGAAGGCTAGTTCATAGTCTCATATTAGTATCTAGAACGTCAAGGAGAACATTAGAAGCAGAATTGCTAAATGTCTCTCGGTCAATCCTTCGAAACCATTTCTTCCGTGACAACAACTTCACCAGGAGAAAATTCACTCCCTAGTGATCCTTGCTACATCGTTCGACAATGCTTTTCCCCTTCATTTGGAGTTTACTTGAAGTTCTCTTTAATTCACACGTTGTGTGAATTCGTCAGTCATATATAACCCTAGTACTTTTGAGCAAGCATTAACCGAATGACAATCCTCTTGTCATATTCAAAATTCAAGCCTCATGGAAGTATCTTTTCTTAGGGTGCCAAATCTCTGTTTTCTGTTTGTTCAAGTAGCATGAAGTAATATCATAACCCTTGGCCCTTCAGTAGCCAGTGCTTTTCCCCTTCCTTTGGTTTGTACCTGCAGTTCTAATTAATTCACACGTTGTGTGAATTCGTCAGTCATCTAGGTCCCCAGCCTTTTGAGTAGACAACCGTCGTATCATGCATCCTTGCCCGAAGAGTGACTATGATTTTGAAATCCAAAGTTGCTCTGGTTGCATAAATATTGGTGCTTCTACGAGTCACCCTCTCTAAGAGTGCCTCGATATGGTATCAAAGGTAGTTCAACTCTTCGCTACTTTGTCCCTTCGTATTCTGGTCAAGCGTGGAGCAATAGTCTACCAAAAATTTGAAACTTCTTTCATCTCCTCCGTTACCTTGATGTGTTTCATGTTTGTTATCTCAAGAGCTGTTTCTAAACACTCCTTCCATGAGTTGACCATGAGATACTTGATCTTTGTGAAAATTCATCGTCCAACGTCATTCCCTCTTTCCTTTAGAATGAAGAAAGAAAAAGGAAGAGCTCTTCATGGTGTTGTGGATCAACTTCTTCATGGTGTCATGGATCAACCTCTTACAAAAGGACGATTGTTGTGGTATCGACAAGATCGTTGAAGACCGGTGTTGTCCTTGTTACCTTCTGTGTTCCTACCTTGGAATCTCGGGACGAGATTCTTTTAAGGGGGGTAGATTGTAACACCCATGTTTTCTCTAGACCTAATTAGGGTTGAGTGTGCATCATTTCATGAGCATCATGATTTCCTAAGAAAATTGCATAAAGGAATAATTTTGAAAACCTTAAGTGTTGGTTTGAATCTTCTGTTTCCAAATGCTCAAATATTTTAAAAAGTTTAATCTTAGTTGATGGCCTTTCTGCAAGTTGTTAAGATGGCCATTCATATTTTGAAAATATCACCCAAGTTTGAATCTTCAAATAAAATTCAAATGAGCAAAAGAGTTTGAAAAACAAAATCCAGAAAAAGAAAGAGAAGAAAACCTACCTGTTTGCCCAAACTGCCCTCTCTCCTTCTTTCTCCTACGCAGCCCATCAAGCGGCCCAACTCGTCCTAGCCAGCAGCCCACCTCAGCCCAGCTAATCCCTAGGAGGTTATTTGTAAAATAGCCAAGTCATCTTGAACCTCCCGATTTGGGAAGCAGCTCGATGGCAGTCTCCCCGTCGCTCCCCTGCGTTGGGATCAGTGCCGCCGCCCCCGACCGCCTATAAAACCCCTTGCCGCCGCCGAAAACCCTAGGATCTCGCCTTCTTCCTCTCACTCACCCTCTCCCGTGAAATCCTGCGAGATCGATGAAACCCTAGGCTCTGGCCCCGCCAATCGCTATTGTTCCGAGCCGCCCCAAGCCACGGCGAGCCCTCCATCGAGACCGCCTCGCCTCCCTGACCATCCGCGCAGAAGGAATCGGTCCGAGGCGGCCTTAATCGACGCGGACGTCGTCATCTTCCCCGTCACAGGCCGGAGCTCGCCGTCGTCGAATAGCTCACCTCCGAGCTCCCCCGACCTCGTTGTCCCCTCCATCAGCTCTAGGGTGAGCTCGCCATCCTCCCGAGCACATCCATCTTCTCCCCCCGCCTCTGGGTCGCCCTCGCCCCCTCCATGTGCGCATCACCGCGACGCCGCACGGCCTCGTCGCCGGCCATGCTCCGGCGACCAAATGGTCGCGGCGCCACCACCCGCCTACTCGTCGTAGCCGCGTGCGTCCAACGCGCTACCGCGCGCACCCGCGCATGCCCCGTAGCGCCGCCACTGCTTGCCACCAGCACCGCCCACCATCGGTTGACCCAGTGGTTGACCACGGTGGGCCCACCCCTCTTTTTCCTTTTAATTCTTCTATTTTCAGTAAATAAGACATATATTAACAGGTGGAGCCTCTTGTCAGGTTTTTAATATTTTCGAAATTATTTTGGAAATGAATAAAATCATGACACGTGGGTCCATGTCTGTCAGACTTTTAACCTTTTCCAGGAACTTTCATAAATGATTTAAAATGAATTAAACTTGTAAAATTCATAAGTAATTCATTTTAAATCAGAAAAAATATGTATAATATATTTGAATTTTCAGAAAAATGAGATCTACATTTTGGTATCAAAATCATGCATTTATAAACAACTTTCAATCCTAGTTATTTTAGAAGAATTTAATCAACCCTTTGAGGCTCCGAAACTACTAACCCTCGTTTCGTCGAACCCCGGTTAAATTGATGATCATGTCTTAGGGTTAGTTTCAATACCCTTAACATGTCATATCATCATCCATGTATGCGCATGCCATGTGTTGATTGTTCTTTTACCTTTCCGGTATTTGCTTCTTCGCGATCGATAGAGCCAGTGCCCGAGACGATGAAGATCGACAACGACGAGGATCAATACTTGTCCATCGACGAACAAGTCAAGCATGGGATCTCCGAATATCCATATTGGTTTGTCAGGGGCAAAGGCAAGCCCTAACCTGGTTCATATATGGTTTCGAATGATTGACCGGGAGACATTTAGCAATTCTGCTTCTAATGTTCTCCTTGACGTTCTAGACACTAATATGAGCCTATGAACTAACCTTCAATAGGTCATCAAGTGAAGGTCAGACTTCGGAATTGAGAAGACATCATAAGGGTAACTCCTAGAATAAGTTGCTCAAGATCCTCATGGAGAGTGGTTGTTCTTGTTGTTTCAAGAGATTATGACACTAGACCTTCCGACTAATTGTGTTAACCACGACATCAATCTTGTCGGGATTACAACGAGACCTATGTCATGAATCCTTGAGAAACACCAACCTTCATTGCTGCTTGAGATTCAGCTTAGGTTAGGCGTAAAGATGTTTCCGACTCAGCATGTCTGAAAAGAAATTTGCAATACCGCAGAGGTAAAGTCACTAGATTCTCGAGATATAGACTACAATGTCAAGCTCCAAAAGATCGAGCTAGATTGCGTAATCCATGTGGTTGCGATTGACAAATGGCAATTGCACGCATATGAACTTCTTGCAATATAACACAATTGAGTCTTTGTACTCAGTTTTTCATGCTTTGTTTCAGGCGAAGTTGCTCCAACAGATGGTGGTTTCTAGGTCGATATCGACGAGTAGCTTGTGATTCCAAGGTGGCAGCATGGAATCTATGGGTTGTGACGTCGCCGTTATGCTCATGGCCTCTTAGGCCTTTTGCTATCTTGCTATTTAGAATAGCATAACTTCGCTTCCGTTGATTGATGAAATGTCAGGTTAGTGACCTCTGCTTGTAATACTTTGGTTTTTCGCTCGGTTATGAGCTTGTATTACTCTTTGAGTTGCAGAGTCACTGTTGTGTTACCGATTCTCACCCTGTAGGCTCTAGAGATCTAGGTTAGGCTTATGCCAGATGCAGATCTGGGTTTGTCTAGCCTACGACCTCCGGGGTCGCCACATGAGAGCATACAAGGAAGATAATGGGCACCATGGGAAGCCCTGCTCTTGTGCCAATGGCAGCAAGTCACACGAGACTGGACGTGAACAAGCTCCCTTCTTTGCACGATTCTCACCATAACACATCGACGAAGACCATCCGCACATTTCGACCCAACTCCCCCACACCAACAAACCGAAGCAAAAAAAGAGACATGTCGACACTAGAAGGACCAAGCTATCCAAAGAACCACCAAAGGCGGCACCACAACAGTACCTATCGGGATGCCTGTGCAAAACTCGGCCGCGGCCGGACACACAGATGGGGTTCACGCCGAATATCGCACGGGAGCCTGGGAGGGGTGTAGAGGGAGGAGACGGAATACCTGCCATGCATGGCCAGAGACATCTCTGCATCGGCCCACCGGGGCTATACCCTTCCGCTGAAGCACAAAGTGTCGCCTACTTATGGGTTCCATCGGACCAACACCGCGCCCGAAGTCGAATTGTTAAATGAAGCTCCTAGATTTCGAGCGCATGTGGGCCACCCGCTGGAAAAACGAGCAGCACCGGAGAGATCCCTGTTGCCGCCCTCCTTGGGAGCCACGTAGGCTTTCCCGCAGCTTTCTCCCGCTGCAGCGGGGTGCAAGGAAGAGGTGGAAGATAGTGGCGGCTAGAGTTTTGTCTCCCCTCATGTCATCCTCGTGAGAGCAACACGTGGGCCAAATAACGATGTGTAGTCACTAGCACGACAAAGAACATCAGCAGTTATTCCGGCCCAAACCTAGCTGACAGCTCGAGCAGCTCCGGATGCACCTCGTCGCCGTCTACCGGTAGCATCATCCACCCTTACCCATGTGACTGTATGCCACATTCACACGATGGCTTGGTGTATACAATGTGTGACCCATGAACTATAAAGCCTAACATGTGAAAGTTTGCAATAAAAAGGTTATGTGTATCGACTGATGAGGCCAACCTACATATGTCTGAAAACATGAGTTTGGTACCTACACCTAGTGACGGAACTAAAAGGCAGGGTTTGAGTGCTGAAATTTAAAAGTTTTCCTCACGGCTTGGTGCCTTCACGTTGCGACTCATGATTGACCTAGTACCATGTTGTAGCAATACATATACATATAGCAATTTTGATAAGACATCTAACGGTTCTAAATTTATAGTGAGTTTTTATCTAAAGGCCTTATCTTTAAATGCATGGGCGAGATTGCACTAGACGCACCACATGTTGAATGTTACTCAAATCTCTAAACTAGACCAAACCCAAATTCTCATTGGTAGCGAGGCGATGCCAAATCATAAATCATTTCAAAGGAAGTCTACATGAATTTGCAATATTCTCATACCAAGTGATAATGTTATACACTTGCAATAGAAAGAGGCAAATTTAGGTGTATCAGGACAAACAAGCACCAGTCCATTGTTATGCATACTGCAGAGTCCTGTTTCTGCATAGCGGATTTTAATCTAATATGCTTCACTGTGGGCCTGTGGCATTTCTACTCTGTATGATCAGTGACAAGACAAGCATGTGTGCACGTGCAGTATGACACATATCGCTCGTATATTAATCTAGGTGTAGAAAAATACTATACTTCTCAATCAATTTTGCAATCAACGATTCAACAGAGGCAGATTCAGACAATGCTTTGTATGTTGCCTGCAGTGTCCAAATTGCTACAGCTGTGCCATACTCACTTATGAAAAATCCCCTAGATCATCCTATTACAATGAAGGCATATTTCTCGATTGAGTGGGCTAAAATGATTGGAGATAAATAAAATCTAAAAAATTATGTCTGAGTTAAAATAAGAACATACCTGCAACTGCAAGCCAGTGTTTCACCATTTGAGAGCAAGCAGAACTACTCGAAAAAGTTCAAACCTCCAGGGCTGCCTTGATACATTGTGAAGATGACTGTGCAGCGTGCACCCCGTGGCTGAAAGTTTCTTCAATCTTACCATCAAGATGCCAGCGTATATAAATCGCTGGAAATCCAACTAAATTCGCGATGTGGGAATAAACGAGTCGGAGTGCAATGTTCGTACCCGAGGACTCGCCGGCGCTTGCTCCCCCTTCGTCCCTTGGCGCCGCCAAGTGGGAAGCTAAGTCGTCCCCCGTGCGCGCTCCATCCTCTCCGGCCGCCGGCGATGCTTCCCCTCCCCGTCTCCTGCACGGACGGCACCCTCGTGCTGACCCTCCACTCCGCCGCGCGGGGGCGCGGTAATCCGGCGAGATATCGAGTGTGGAGGACGTGGGAGTTGCTTGGACGCAGGGGTGATATGGAGGAGGAGGATTCCGCCACCAGCGAGAGGTCCATTGGGGCTTGGAGATCGGACTAGGGTGAGAGGTTTTTATTATTGCGTCTTATAAAAAGTTTTTTGGTGCTCCTGACCTAAATAATTTTTCCACGATGGAGGAAAATAATCATGACAATCCCGAATGTCGACAGAGAAAAATGAACTCTTAACAACCAACTTCAATGGGGAAAAGTGCATAAGGCTATTTCTCGGATGGAACACATAAGAAAAGCTAAGTTTTATCAGAGATTTTGTAATGTAATTAAAAATGACTTGATGGCCTTGTTTAGTCATTCTCAAAATGGAGAATTTTCATTGTTTAAACTAAATGTTCGGGTTATTACTCTTCTTTCAAAAAAAAAGAATGTTGTGCAAATCCAACGATATGAACCAATTTATTTGCTCAATGTGAGTTTCCTTTTTTTTTACAAAAGGTGCCCACAAACCGCATTTTGGATTTGGCCCATAAGGTGGTTAGCCCTTCCCAAAGTGCTTTCATGTCAAGTAGACACATTTATATGGTGTTGCCGTGCTTCATGAAATTTTTCATCAGCTCCATAGAAAAAAAAAATGGTTGTGGTACTTTTTAAATTTGATTTTGAAAAGATCTACGATAAGATAAAGCGCCCTTTTCTACAACAGGTATTGAGTATGAAAGAGTTTGATCCTAAATGGTGCGAGTGGATTAAATATTTTGTCCAAGGAGGTAGTGTTGAGATAAGGGTTACTTATGACATTAGCCATAATTTCCAAACATGAAAGGGATTGAGACAAGGTGATTATTTCTCTCCAATCCTTTTCAATATTATAGCTGATATGTTGGATGTTCTTATCTCTCGGGCTAAAGAGGAGGGACACGTTGGAAGTCCTATTCCTCATTTGGTTGAGGGTGGAATGCACATCATTCAATATCACTAGTGCAAAACAGGGCTTTCGTACAAGCCTTTTGTCGCGGCCACTAGAGCCGCGACAAATGGCCTGGCCACATTGCCCCGAAATCAGCTGGATGGCTCTGGGCCTTTTGTCGCGGGCCGTACCACGACCCGCGACAAAAGGGGTATGAGGTTGTCCGCGGCCTGCTGGCACCCCTTTTGTCGCGGGTCGTGGTACAGGCCGCGACAAAAGGTCCATGCATATATATATACAGCTAGCCCCCCCCCCCCCACCTCCCTATATATGATAAGGACTAAGTCCTTGGATGTGCCCGATCTTCACGGATTTGGGTGGAACTCGTGGGGGTAGGTGGATGAACACGAAGAACGCGAGGGGGAATCGTGGGGATACAACACACACACGCACACAAACCGGTTTTCCCTCGTAGGCCCGATACACCTACTCGATAGAGGTTGCGAGAAAAGACCTTCCGGTAGAAGTCCCGCAAAGAGATCGACAAGTCGAATCCCGAGAGATCTAGAAGGGCGAAAAGACCGGAAGGTTGATAGAAGTGCAAGCAAAAGACCAAATAGGTAGAAGTGCAAGCAAAAGACCAACAAATTGGTAGAAGTCGCCAAAGAGATCTTCACGAGTCGACAAGGAGCCCGGGTGGGTACAAGATCAAAGATCTAGGTAGGGTTCCCACAAGGGTGAGCTAAGCTCAGGTTTAATTTCACATCAAGTCTAATCTCAGATCTGAGCCAACTAGGCTATATATAGTAGGTGGGGCGAAGGGATAAGTTACAACTAAAAGTGCTGTCGTGCTGAAGTTCGATGGGGCGGAAGTTCCGGTCATCATGGGCGGAAGCTCCGGTCAGGGGCGGAAGTTCCGGTGCGGAGGGGCGGAAGTTCCGGTCGAGGCGGAAGTTCCGGCCAAGTTCCGGCCTTGTTCCGGAAATGCGCCATTGTCCCGCAGTAACATCCAGTAAGGTTTTCGCCGACTTTCGGAACTTGGGCGGAACTTGGGCGGAAGTTCGGTGGGCGGAAGTTCCGGTCCTTGGGGGCGGAAGTTCCGGCTGGACCCTGTTTCCTGGGCGCTGGGAAGCATCTTGAGAGCATCTGGGAGGCATCTGGCCGGAAGTTCCGGTCCTGGAGGGCGGAAGTTCCGGCTGGGGCGCTGTAGCTCCATCTTCTTCATTTCCAGCTCTCTCTCCAACGGCTTGGTCTCCATGGCTTGCGTCTTGGTCGATGTACATGATTGAGCATAGGGTATTTGCATGAAGTAGCATGCCATCCAATGGGGTATCAAATGCATACGTGGAGAGGAGCGAATTCACCTCTTGGTGTAGGGCTTTGGCTCGAGCTCGTGTCATTGGGCCACGAGGAGGGCTTGTCGGTCTTGAGGAGGCGGTGTCCAAAGGCCACCCCGTATCATCTCCCCCCTTGGGAAAGAGTCGTCCTCGACTCTATGATCTCCTCATCGCCATGATAGGGTGCGAGGTCGGACACATTGAATGTGTTGCTCACCAAGTACTTGGATGTTGGTATGTCGATGACGTAGGCGTTGTCGTTGATGCGCTTGAGGACCTTGAAAGGACCATCGCCTCGGGGCTTGAGCTTGGAGTTTCTTTCTTGAGGGAAGCGGTCCTTGCGGAGGTGTATCCACACTAGGTCTCCTTCATTGAAGATCCGTGCCTTTTTCTTCATGTTGAGTCTAGTGGCTTGACGAAGAACTTGTTGCTCGATTGTTGCCCTTGTATCTTCATGTAGCTTCTTCATGTATTGTGCTCGCTTGTCGATGTTCATGTTTACTTGCTCATGTAGCGGGAGAGGAAGGAGGTCAATCGCCGTAGGTGGTTCAAACCCGTAGACGACCATGAATGGACTTCTAATTGTTGTAGAATGCTTGGACCGGTTGTAGGCAAACTCCGCATGCGGGATGCAATCTTCCCATGACTTCAAATTCCTCTTGACAAGCACTCGTAGGAGTGTGGATAGGCTTCGGTTCACCACTTCGGTTTGCCCATCGGTTTGTGGGTGCGAGGATGACGAGAACAAAAGCTTGACGTTGAACTTGGCCATTAGTGTCTTCCAAAGGTAACTCATGAATTTGACATCTCGATCCGACACAATGCTTCTTGGTACACCGTGGAGTCTCACAATTTCCCTAAAAAACAAGGAGGCAATATGTGAAGCATCATCCGTTCGAGAGCATGGTATAAAATGAGCCATTTTAGAGAATCGATCAACCACTACAAAAATTGAATCATGACCATATTTGGTTCTAGGCAATCCTAGTACAAAATCCATACTTATGTCGGACCAAGGAGCATAAGGAATAGGCAACGGTGTATAAAGGCCATAGAGGTTGGAAGTGGACTTAGCTTGTAAACATGTTGTACACCGGCGGCAAAGGCGTTCCACGTCGCGGTACATTCTTGGCCAATAGTAGTGAGTTGAGAGCATGGCATATGTCTTCTCTCTTCCGAAGTGTCCCATAAGACCGCCACCATGCGATTCTTGTAAGAGCAAAAGGCGAAGCGAAGACATGGGAATGCAAAGTTTGTTGCCCTTGAACAAGAATCCTTGGTGCAAATAGAAATCATCGATGCCCTTATCACTAGAACACTTTGCAAAGATTGGGCCAAAGAAAGTATCGGAAGCATATAAGTCTTTGATTTCATCAAGACCCAAAACATGGACATCCAAACGAGTGAGTAAAAGGGTGATCTTGCGGGAAAGAGCATCCGCAACAACATTGTCCTTGCCCTTCTTGTATTTGATTACATATGGAAAGGACTCAATGAACTCAACCCATTTTGCATGACGTTTGTTCAAATTGTGTTGACTTTTCAAATACTTCAAAGACTCATGGTCGGAGTGGATAACAAACTCTTTTGGCCAAAGATAGTGTTGCCAAACTTCAAGAACACGAACCAAAGCATAAAGTTCCTTGTCATATATAGGATAGTTGAGGCGTGCGCCATCCAACTTCTCGCTATAGTATGCCACGGGTTTTCCATCTTGCATAAGAACTCCACCAATACCGAGTCCACTTGCATCGCACTCAATCTCAAAAGTT
The DNA here is from genome assembly GCF_022539505.1 of Lolium rigidum. Lineage (NCBI taxonomy): Eukaryota > Viridiplantae > Streptophyta > Magnoliopsida > Poales > Poaceae > Lolium > Lolium rigidum. Next base: position 241,073,406 of record NC_061512.1, on the reverse strand, counting down.
TTGGAAAAGTTTGGAAGAACAAGGAGTGGTGCCTCGGTAAGGCGTTTCTTCAACTCATCAAAAGCATTTTGTTGGGCCTTGCCCCAAACAAACGGAACATTCTTCTTGGTAAGCTCATTCAAAGGGCAAGCAATGGTGCTAAAATCTTTCACAAAGCGGCGGTAGAAACCGGCAAGTCCATGGAAACTTCGGACTTGAGCAACATTGGTAGGAGTTGGCCAATTGTGGATGGCCTCAACCTTAGAAGAATCAACTTCAATACCATTAGCGGAAACCACAAAGCCAAGAAAAACCAACTTGTTTTGAGCAAAGGTGCACTTGGGGAGGTTAGCATAAAGCTTTTCATGACGCAAGATGCACAAGACTTCTCTCACATGTTGTACATGGTCCTCGAGACTTTTGCTATAAATGAGAATATCATCGAAATAGACAACCACACTCTTGCCAATGAGAGGTCGCAAGATGTGATTCATGAGTCGCATGAAAGTAGATGGAGCATTTGAAAGGCCAAATGGCATGACAAGCCATTCATAGAGACCAAGTTTGGTCTTGAATGCCGTCTTCCATTCATCACCTATTGCCATGCGGATTTGATGGTAGCCACTACGCAAATCAATCTTAGAAAAAATTGTGGCACCGCTCAATTCATCAAGCATGTCATCTAAACGCGGAATGGGATGGCGGTAGCGAACGGTAATGGCATTGATGGGGCGACAATCCATACACATTCGTTGCGTCTCATCCGGTTTAGGAACAAGAATCACGGGAACCGCACAAGGGCTTAAGCTTTCACGAACATACCCTTTTTCGAGGAGGTCTTGTATTTGGCGTTGAATCTCCTTTGTGTCTTCGGGGTTGGTGCGGTAGGCGGCGCGGTTTGGTAGAGGAGCGTCGGGTATGAGGTCGATGCGGTGCTCAATCCCTCGAAGCGGTGGGAGTCCATGAGGAAGCTCGTCGGGGAATACATCTTGGAACTCCTTCAAAAGAGACAACAAAGACGAAGGAAGTGTTGTTAAGTCGTTAGTCTCCGAGGATGGCCCCTTGCAAATGAGCACATAGTGCAATTTGGTGGATGGGTTGTGGTGCACTTCTCTCATCTCACTCTTGGTAGCTATGAGGACACTCTTCATCTCACTCATATATGGCTTGTGGCGCTCACTTTCTTTTTGGTGGGTCACTCTCTCACCACTCATCTCACTAGTGATTGTAGCTTCCTTAGCACTCACTAGAGCCTTTGCATTGTCCGCAATTACTTGGCTAGGAGTCATCGGGCGTAGGATGAATGTCTTGTCGCCAACCTTGAAGCTATAGGCATTTGTGTAGCCATCATGGCTTGCTCTTTTGTCATATTGCCAAGGGCGACCAAGTAGCATGTGGCACACCGTCATGGGCACTACATCGCAATCAACGGTATCTTCATAGGCGCCAATCTTGAAGGATACGGAGACGGTGTGTTGTATCTTGACGTTTCCATTGTCACTTAGCCATTGTACATGGTAAGGGTGGGGGTGTTTCCGGAGTGTGAGGTTGAGCTTGGAGCATAGTTCGGTGCTTGCAAGATTGTGGCAACTCCCTCCATCGATGATAACCTTTATTGACTTGCCATTGATTCGGCTCTTGTTTGGAAGATGTTGCACCTTTGATCTTCATTGGGGAGTGCATGGGTTGTCAACACTTTGGTCACCACAAGAGATGGGCTTGCATCATGCACACATAGGACTTGCTCTTTGTCTTCCGAGTCATCATCTTCATGATTGGTTGCGGCTTGTACCAAGGCTTCATATTCACCTTCACTCAAGTACTCCACATCTCCATCATCTCGAGTTATCATGACTCTTGTGTTCTTGCATTCAAAGGATTTATGTCCTTGAGCCCCACACTTGAAGCAAGTGATGTTACTAGATCCCGTGGAAGCTTTGGAGGACATAGTTGATTGCTCGGCTTGAAGCTTGTTGTCTTGAAGGCACTCTTCATTTGCTTAGGAGGATCCTTGGAAGCAATAGCACTTGTGTTTTTGATGCTTGAGGAGTTGTTTGTTGCATTTCTTGCGGCGAAGAAGGACTTTGTTTTTGCACTTGCTATGTCTTCTCGCACTTGGCGCTCGGCTCTTGTAGCTTGATGAAGCAACTCAACCATGTTGGTGTAAGGCAAGAATTCCACTATCCTCTTGACGGGAATGTTCAATCCATTCAAGAATCTTGCCATAGTTTGCTCTTCTCGCTCATCCACATTGGCACTCATCATGGTCATGTGCATCTCCTTGTAGTACTCCTCAACGGACTTGAAGCTTTGCTTGAGTTGAGTAAGCTTGTTGAAGACATCACGCTTGTGATGGGTGGGCACAAAGCGTTTGTGCATGACTTCTTTCATCTCTTCCCATGTGTCAATGGGCTCTAAGTCTTCCTTGTCACGCTTCTTGTTCACTTCTTCCCACCAAACATTTGCATATCCCTCAAACTCAAGTGATGCCATAGCTACTTTCTTTGCTTCGGAGAAGTTGTGGATGCGGAATATCTTGTCAACCTTGAGGACCCAAGACAAGTATGCATCGGGGTCTTCCTCTCCTTGGAACTTGGGCATGGTGAACTTGAGCTTCCCAAAGATTTCTTCTTCATTGCGGTCATTGCGTCTAGGAGGTGGTCTTTGTTCACCATGGTCTTGGTGTGGTTGAGGTTGAGGTTGAGGTTGTGGACCTTGAGCCTCTCGATTGTTGTTGCTATGTTGTTGACGAGGAGGCGGTCTTTCATGACCTTCATCTTGATCATCATTGTTGTGGCGGTGTCGAGGCATCACACTTTCTTCACTTGATGCTTGGTGATGACTTGATTCTTCATGTCGTGCCCTTGGAGGTGGTCTTCTTGCATGAGGCCGATCATCATGATGGCGGCGATTATATTGACCTTGAGGGCGTTGCGGTTGAACCACATTGATGATTTGGCGCTCTTGGTGCGCTTGCCTTCTAGCTTGAGCTTCTTGTACTTGTCGTTGCCGCTCTTGTTCTTCAAGTGCTTGTTGTTCATTGCGGAGACGCTCTTGTTCCCTTGCGCGAACTAGCTCTTGATCATGTCGGAGGCGTTCTTGCTCTTGTTGGAATTGAGCATAGAGATTCTCTTGTTGAAGGCGCTCTTCTTCAAGGCGTTGACGTTCTTGGACAACTCGAAGTCGAGCTTGCTCCGCTTCTTGAGCTTGTTGATGAAGCACTTGAACATCCACATTATGGTGGCGTGGGTCTTCATTGGAATCATGGTGAGACGGTGTAGGAGCTCGTGACCTTGAGCTATGAGAGCGTGAAGACCTTGAGTGGTGTCTTCTATCTTCTTGACGGTTGAGTGTATGGAGGATATTGTCCAATGCCGCCTTCATTTCCCTTGTCTCTTGACCTTGTATGGCAAGTGTTGCCTTCAACTCGTTGCCTTGAGTTTCAATCTTCTCATTGAGGTCTTGAACTTGATTGTTGAGGTCATTCCTTTGCACTTGAACTCTTTCTTCATAGCGGACATTGGTATCCTTGAGCATGGCTTCAAATTGATTGAGCTTGGCGTGGACGGCTTGAGTATCTATCCAATGTTGATGCCGCGTCATCGGTAGTTGGTTCCCTTCTCCACTAGACATGGTTACAACTAAAACAAGAACTATGTGGTGGGTGGTTAGGAAAAACTACCAAAAGTGTCAAAACTTGCAAACCAAAATCGAAAAGGTGTTTCAAGACGAAGGGCAACCGATATGTATGCACACACACAAAACAAAAACTCTATATGGTGTTAGGTATGGATGTGGAAGCCAAATGGAAGAACCAAACGAAAAGTCTATTGTCAAAAGTGGGTAAGATCCAAAAGTCACAAGTCAAAGGCGGTGATCACAAAAGGCATACACAAGGTGGAACACACGCGTGGGACAAAATGGGGTTAGCGCGACTTGGAAAATGAGCACGAACAAAATTGGTCCTAGCGAAGACTACTAGCTCGATGTCACGCCAACACAAGAGAGACCGTGGCTTGGTTGCAAAATTGAGAAGCAACTAGATTTGCGCAAGACGCCTCTCTTCTCTTTTCTCTCTTTTGCTTATAAGCTTTGGACTCTTTTGTGTATAGGTGTCACCCACACTCTTTTTCTTTCTCTTTTTGTATTTTTCTTTCTTTTTCTCACTATGCAAGGATGCTACTATCTATGTAAGTATGTCACACTTCTTTTGCTTATCTTTTCACACGAGCTTGCTTCGTAGCTTTGCTCAACACACGCACACCCTCACGGTCGGGACGCTTGCGCAATGCTTCGCAACACTAGAAAGCCACTCTCGATAGGAAAGGTACGCAAAAGAGGCTAAGACTACAAGTTAGGAGCAAGTTATACCACTTGATGATGGTGGCCGACGACCTTGTACTTGCTATGGTGGAGGTGTCAAAAGAACCGCTTGGATCTTCGGGGTGTCGTCGTCGTTGTCGATGTTGCGGAAGCTTTGTGGTTGCTGAAATGGCACACAAACCGAAGTCCAAACACAAGTGGGTTAGTGCCAAAACGAAAAACGAAGGTTCTTGTCAAAATTTCGGCCGGGCGGAACTTCCGGTCCTGAGGGGCGGAACTTCCGGTCCCGGGCGGAACTTCCGGTCCTTCCGGGCGGAACTTCCGGTCGCAATCAGATCTGCGGGCTGTTCGTCGATTTGGGCGGAAATCCGGGCCGAAATCCTTCGAATTCGCGGAAAATTTGGCACAAAAAGCTGTGGGAAGGTGGGGGAATTGCAGATCAACACCAAAGACAAGTTTCTATTGGACCAAAACCACCAAAAACTCAACAAATCGCGAGATCGATCCAAGGCCAATTTGGGGCTATTTTTTGGGAAAATTTTTTGAGAAAATTTTTGGGCGAAATTGGTGGAATTGGGGGCTGTGGGGGTCAAATCCGTGGCAACCAAAGAGCTCTTGATACCATATGATAAGGACTAAGTCCTTGGATGTGCCCGATCTTCACGGATTTGGGTGGAACTCGTGGGGGTAGGTGGATGAACGCGATGAACACGAAGAACGCGAGGGGGAATCGTGGGGATACAACACACACACGCACACAAACCGGTTTTCCCTCGTAGGCCCGATACACCTACTCGATAGAGGTTGCGAGAAAAGACCTTCCGGTAGAAGTCCCGCAAAGAGATCGACAAGTCGAATCCCGAGAGATCTAGAAGGGCGAAAAGACCAGGAAGGTTGATAGAAGTGCAAGAAAAAGACCAAATAGGTAGAAGTGCAAGCAAAAGACCAACAAATCGGTAGAAGTCGCCAAAGAGATCTTCACGAGTCGACAAGGAGCCCGGGTGGGTACAAGATCAAAGATCTAGGTAGGGTTCCCACAAGGGTGAGCTAAGCTCGAGGTTTAATTTCACATCAAGTCTAATCTCGGATCCGAGCCAACTAGGCTATATATAGTAGGTGGGGCGAAGGGATAAGTTACAACTAAAAGTGCTTGTCGTCTTGAAGTTCGATGGGGCGGAAGTTCCGGTCATCATGGGCGGAAGCTCCGGTCGGGGCGGAAGTTCCGGTCCGGAGGGCGGAAGTTCCGGTCGGAGCGGAAGTTCCGGCCAAGTTCCGGCCTTGTTCCGGAAATGCGCCATTGTCCCGCAGGTAACATCCGATGAAGGTTTTCGCCGACTTTCGGAACTTGGGCGGAACTTGGGCGGAAGTTCCGGTGGGCGGAAGTTCCGGTCCTTGGGGGCGGAAGTTCCGGCTGGACCACGTTTCTCGGCGGCGGGAAGTATCTTGAGAGCATGCGGGAGGCATCCGGCCGGAAGTTCCGGTCCTGGAGGGCGGAAGTTCCGGCTGGGGCGCTGTAGCTCCATCTTCTTCATTTCCAGCTCTCTCTCCAACGGCTTGGTCTCCATGGCTTGCGTCTTGGTCGATGTACCTGATTGAGCATAGGGTATTTGCATGAAGTAGCATGCCATCCAATGGGGTATCAAATGCATACGTGGAGAGGAGCGAATTCACCTCTTGGTGTAGGGCTTTGGCTCGAGCTCGTGTCATTGGGCCACGAGGAGGGCTTGTCGGTCTTGAGGAGGCGGTGTCCAAAGGCCACCCCGTATCACCTTTTGTCGCGGCCACTAGAGCCGCGACAAATGGCCTGGCCACATTGCTCCGAAATCAGCTGGATGGCTCTGGGCCTTTTGTCGCGGGCCGTACCACGACCCGCGACAAAAGGGGTATGAGGTTGTCCGCGGCCTGCTGGCACCCCTTTTGTCGCGGGTCGTGGTACAGGCCGCGACAAAAGGTACATGCATATATATATACAGCTAGCCCCCCCCCCACCTCCCTACATTTTTTTCTTTGATGGTGAAAGGTGGAGGTTTATGCTAGCTCTTTTTTTCTGTGCACAAGAGGTGTTTGATGAAATGTTTGTGAGGATGTCACTTGATTTTATTTGATAAGATTTCTCCCTCAAACCCCTCAAACCCTCAAACCCTAAAGGAGGAGCGACCTACACGCGCCACGTAGAGGGCCTTTTGTCGCGGGCGGTATTACCACCCGCGACAAAAGGGGGTGTCCCATGCGCGCCCCGCGACTGCCACGTGGTGGACCTTATGTCGCGGGTAGTAAGCGACCCGCGACAAAAGGTTGGGCATTTTTTCGCGCCCCCGTTGTCGCAGCTGGCTGCCCGCGACAAAAGGGTCTTACGGCCTGCGACATTAGGCATGTTTTCCACTAGTGTATGCAGGTGACACAATTTTGTTAACACCACATGACGTTCAAAAGGTTGTCAATATGAAACTTATCCTTTGCATTTTTGAGTAACTATTTGGACTAAAAATAAATTTTTATAAGAGCGAGATATTTTGCTTTGATAAAGCTAAGGATATGGGGCATCAATATAAGCAAAATTTTGGATGTGGGGCTGGGGCTTTACCTTTCAGGTATCTGGTGTCCAGGGAGCTCCTCGGCAATGCCCACCATAAGAGGCTTAGGGTTGACGGAATCCTGCAGGCTAGCACGAGACATCGAATACTAAACAAACGAGGAGAGAGATTTACCCAGGTTCGGGGCCCTCGATGAGGTAAAACCCTTACTTCTTGCTTGTCTGATCTTGATTTATCGAATAATACGGGTTACAATGGGGTAGACGATAGACTAATATGGTCGACTCGACGGGAGGCAAGGATTCTAGAGTTTGTGCTAAGGTGCAATGGTTCTACCTACTGTTGTTCTGACGTTCGACATGCCCTCTCCTGGCCTTTATATAGCAGGCCAGGTCCCGAGAGTCATGTCCGAACTCGACTAGGTTACATTGAGATCTAATCTAATCCTTCCTTAAACGATATCTTCTTGCCTTGTTCATCAAGAATTTGGCTCCTAGTAGGTCTCCTTCATTGCAATCGACCTTTGGGCCCACCTTGATCTTGGAGAATATTCATGGACCCCTAGTTGGGCCAAGGGAGGTAGGCCAATGTCGAGTACCCGAAGGGTAATGTCCACATCATCTGGGAACACCAATTCATCATAGAATCCTCTATGATTTAGAATGGAATTTGGTGGAGAGTAGTTTACTCATGTTTATGCTCTCATTTCTCGAAGTCCCTAAAGAGGTAAGAAAACACCTTGAGTTTTATCTGTCTAGATTCTTTTAGCAATCGGATGATGATAAGAAAAAGTACATGTTAACAAAATGGAACATAAAACATCGACCAAAAGATCAGGGGAGTTGGGCCTTGAAATTCTTGATCTAAAAATAAGTGTTTTCTTAGTAAATGGACGTTCAAACTTCTTACAAAAGACGCCATGTGGAAACAATTGATTCATAATAAATACATCAAGAACAAAACTTTGGCTCAAGTAGAAGTAAAACCGATTGACTCTCCTTGGAAGGGTTTTATGAGGGTGAAGTCTGATTTTTTAGTAGAGGTTTCTTGAAAGTTGGAAATAGTTAAACAATGTGTTTTTGGGAGGATGTATGGTTGGGAGGTTTACCTCTTGTACATCAATATCCGTACTTACATAACATTGTTCAACATAAACATGTTATGGTGTCGACTGAGTCTAGCTCAAACCCCTCTAAATATTTGTTTTAGGAGGATGTATAATGAACATAAGTGGAATACATGGTTGCACTTGTGTCAGAGGCTAATGGCGGTATCACTCTCAAATGAGCTAGATAAATTTGTTTGAAAACTCACAGATTTCGGTCTACTTACGTCCAAATGTATGTATTTAGATCTAATTAATGGGCACACCAGGTTTCTCCGTAAGTAACTAGGGAACTTGAAAATACCCATAAACAATAAAAAAAATAATGTGGTTTCTAAGTAACAAAGTGTTGTTAACTAAATATAACTTGGCGAAGCGAAATTGGGATGGATGTGAAAGGTGTTGCTTTTGTGATTCAAATGATACTATTGAGCATCTATTTCATGCACTTTTTCTTTGCAAAAATTGTTTGGTGTTTGGTGTATTTCACGTATAACATTCCTCCGCCATTTTGCAGGTTATTCGTCAAGCTGAGCAGTGGGTTTAGTAATGGGCTTTTCTACTAGATATGAGCGGGACCATATGGTTACTGGATGCCACCGCTCACGGTTGCACATGATTTGTTTTTCTATTCTACTAGGTGGCGACATGCTAGTAGAACTGAGAATGAATAGTTTTTGTAATGCTTCTGATTTTTTCCTTGATCTATAAACATTTCAACCTTATCTAATCCTAGAATGTAAACTATGATTATGAAATAAATGAAGTGGCCATGTGTATCTACTGATACATCCCCATTAAAAAAACGTTCCGAGATAAATTTGTTGTGCTGAAAGAGTGCTAAGGATGTGTGCAAAGGGAGATGAGCGACGCAAATTGGACGGTGTAAATGAATGCATGTTCAGTTGTTCACCACACAAATTTGGAGGAAAAAACGGACTCCAAGTTCTCCCCAAAAATGGTTCAGTGTTCCATATGATCTTATTCAGGTAAATTTCATCACAACTCGTTGCTGATCATACGATTTGATCGATCGGTTTGTCAACGGAATGCCAGACACACTCACACGGAAGATCCCAAGAATCTAGAGATGTTCCGCCTCACTTGATTGCTCGTAGTATTTTCTTGACCTGAGTTCACGAAGAAACTCCGTGATGTTCCTGTCGGAGCTGCCACCTTCACCCATGGCGCTTCTGGCCTTCTCCTTCCACTCGAGGGCATTCCGCGTGTACTCCTTGCTCCTCTCTCCCTCCATCACCGCCCTCACGCACCTCTCCACCTCCTCCCTCCTCACCACCCCGCCGTCGTCCTGCCGCGCGTGCACGCCGACGCGCCACACGTCCTCGATGTATTTCACGTTCGTCGGCTGGTCCGACCACTGCGGCATTCCCACCATCGGCACGCCGGCGCCCAGCGCCTCCGTCGTGGAGTTCCAGCCGCAGTGCGTCACGAAGCACCCGACGGCGCCGTGCGCCAGCACCTCCAGCTGCGCCGTCCATGTCACGATGAGGCCCCTCCCGCCGGCCCTGTCGGCAAAGCCCTCGGGGATCTTCGAGGTCTCCAAGGCCCTCACGACCCACAGGAACGCCTTGCCGCTGTTGTAAAGGCCCTCCGCCACCTCGGCCATGTGTTCTGGCCCCGGCGCCGCGATGCTGCCGAAGGAGACGTACGCGACGGAGCGCGGGGCTTGGGCGTCCAGCCACGCCTTCGTCGTGCCTGTCGTCGGCGTGTGCAGGTGGAAGCCGTAGGAGACGTCCTCCGGCAGGCGGTTGTCGAGGTACGCCGACGGCACCGTCGGGCCCACCGTCTTGGCGCCCCACATCGACGCCATGTACTCCGATTCCTTCAAAGATGTCAATGTCTCAGTAATAAGCGGCAGCGAGCGAAAGTGAGCTAGTGACCGTAAGTACTACCCAGCCCAAACCTTAAATTTATGTTATTTTTAGAAAGTCAAACTATATCAAGTTTAACTAATTTTTTACCAAAAAATTGTTAACATGTAAAATACAAAATTAATATGACTAAATATATTTCTATATGATATTGTTGATAACTTCGTTTACAAGTTTAGTCGAACTTCACTGACATTTAAAAAGTAACACCTTAAGCTTAAACTTTGGATTGGAGGTAGTAATCGATAAGCTTATCACCTACCTGCGGCTGCAGCTCATGGAAGGAGTTCACGAGGACGTGGTCGGCGGCGTCGAGGCCCACGAACTGGCTCACCAGCAGGTCCAGGTACGCGGGGCAGTCGTCGGGCACGGTCAAGAACGTCGGCAAGTCGGCCGGCTCGAGCCCGGCCGGCAGCCCGGGCAGTCCCGGCGGCACCTCGCCGACTAACGGCGCCTTAATCCGCCCAGCCCAGGCGTGCGCGTACGCCACGTTCACGGCGGGCGCCTGCGTGAAGAAGGACGCGCAGGCGGCGCCGCGCCGCCTCGCCACGCCTGGCGCCCACGGCTGCACGAACGCGTCGTACACCACGGCGTGCACGGGCCGGCCCTGCGCCGCCTCGGACTGCAGCAGCTCGTCCACGGTGCGGGACCCGACGGCGTCCAGCCGGGCGAGGTAGGCGGTGACGTCTCCGGCGGCCTCGGCGAAGCCGCCCACGTCGAAGCCGTCGGAGATCTCGGCAAGGTGGACGGCGCCTGGGGATGGGTCTCGGCCCTGGCCGAGCAGGAAACGCGTGACGGCGAGCGTGCACCGGACGCCGGTGTGGGAGGCGAGGCGCTTGCCGAACTGGAGAATCGGGTTGATGTGGCCCTGGCTCGGGTACGGCAGCAGGAGGACGTGGAGCTCGCTGCCGTGCTCTGAGGCAGCCGCTGCCATGGCTAATCGGTCTTACCCTGCACTGCAGTGTCAGTGAAGTAGCCGTGAATATGAGAGTGATAGACCGCATATGAAACATTGCATTTATATACTGTACTACGATGCATGATCGGAGACCACCTGAGATTATACTTGTCAGTGCAACTTGTTTGGTAGCAGTACTCATGTCGAGCATTGTTAATTGAAGATCACCAATGGGAGTTGGCTACTGCATGGAAGAGTAAGCGGCAAGCCGCAAGAGCTAGCTTAGCTAGAGGGACACGTGCGTGATGGAATGTCTTTTTTTTTAAGATATACTAAATTTTGTTTACAAATAAACGTACATTTAGATTTTTCAAGACAAATTATAAAATAGAGTAAAAAATACATTAAAAACATGCATCTGTTCTTTTAATTCTTTCACCTTCAATAAACTAAGTGTGTGCAGAAAACAAGAAAGAATATTTGTTTAGAGCAAGTACAATAAGTCCTAGTCAGCTGGCTATAAGGATTAAAATAGTATATTATTGCTTAGTTGGAGGAGAGAGAGGAGGAGAGAGAAGGAGAGTGGGCTCTTAAGAGCAAGAACAATAGTGTAGCCGGCAGTCGGCTATAATAATTTGCCACATCATCTATTGTCAACTTATAGCTAGCACGTATAATAGTAAGCTATAAAAGTGTAGTACTTTAACAATACATGACCCATCTTTTAGTCTCACATAGTGCCTAGGAGCACGTGTAGAATTTAGTTATTAGATAGTAGCCCACTTCTCTTCTCTCTCCTAATCTCTCTCCTCCAACTAAGCAAACATATAATATTTTTTCTCTTATAGCCAGCTGACTGTATCTTATTGTATTTGCTCTAAGCAAGAGCCAGCTCTAGCACGTGTTCCTAGGCACTTTGTGAGAGTGAAGGGTGGGCCATATATTGATAAAGTACTACATTTTTATATCTCACTATTGTATGTGTTGACTCTAAGCTGGCTATAGATGACATGGCACTTGACTTATAGCCAGTAGCTGGCTACACTATTGGAATTGCTCTTAATGCTATTGAATTTGATTTCCGTGCGATGAGAGAGACAAAATTAAAGTGTATTGAGAGAATAGGAGTACCCTTTTTTGTGGATAAAATTTAAAGCTAGATATTCATTTATTTGAGAATGGATGGAGTATCTAGCTAAAACAAAATTGTAAGTACAAGACTAACTACAGCTCAATACAAAATTCGAGTATATGCCCGAAGACGGTCATCATATAACGAAAAAAGCCTATCCTAAACTGACAAACAAAGGCGTGTTTTGACTGATGCCGGTCAATTCCAAATATCAACAAAAACCAACTGAACTTCCTTTGTCAGCGCACCATCCATCCATCCTTTATGCTGAAAAAGGATAGGCTTGGTCGATCATGAGGGAGGCATCCCCATGGACTTCCCGCCGGTGGAGTACATAGGACCCATGAGGAACAAATTTGGACAACGGTGAACACCGGAAGAAAGCAACAAGGAACTCTAAGTCTTATTTCGAAACGCCGTGCGGCCAATGGAGGGATGCCATCGAGGATGTTGTCATCATGCCGATACAACTCCAAATCTAGACTTTCACCTGGATACATCTATCAAATCGAAGGGAGAGTGAGGGAAATATCGACACACCTCGTAACGCCTGCAAGGAAGATAATGACACCCAAGGGCGTCATCGCCGCTAGGACCAACCGGACATGGGCAATACTTTGATCTATCTCGCCGTGCACCTCCCTCGCTACTCATCGGAATGTGGCTACCATCCAAGTCATACACACCATCGTCGATGTAACACCTTGCCATTGTAGAGAAAACGTTGTGGTCCACCTCCATCACCATGGCAGCCAACAACAGCTCTTTCGCGGCATCCTCACCGCCTACAACCACCGGCAGCGACCACAACCCCCACCAGCTCCTCCTCTCCAGGCCCGGGGTGACCTGCATCGCCGCCTTGAAGTCATGTCGCCGCCTCTAGATATAGCCCCGCACGCAAGCTGGCAACGACAACAGCGACAGGGAAACTACGAATGGGGTTGTCTAGGGTTTTTGATCCGCAGGTTGCCGTGTTGGCGACCTGGGAGGAGAGCATACTTTAAAATAGTCGGCTATCTCATTTAGCCACGTCATATTTCGAGGCTATGAAAGGCGCTATAGTCGGGCTATAGCGGGCTATTCCATTTAGCGGTTTTTAAAATTTTTGAAGTATTTCAGTCATATCTTACTAAAAACCACTCATAAGTTTTATCTAATCATATTGAATTCTGGTTCTCAATCGTCATCACACACGTACGCGAATGGCTACATGCCAACATTGTTGAACGAACAAGCAGAAGAGAACAGATGCACCTGCACTGAGTGATCCAATCTTGTCGATCTATGTTCTCATAGGCTGACGAGGATTTTCCACCGCCGGTAGCTGTCAGCGAGAGGGGAGAGGCCGGCCTCGTCACGGCAGGTTTCAGCAGCTCACACTCGTCGTCATGGATGACGCACCGATATCATTGGAGTCCAATCTGCCCGTACGCCCATTATGGGCCTCCGGTCGGACTATAACCCTTTTCTTCGGCCCAATAATCCATTGGGTGTCCATTCGAGCCCTATGGGTCATCTTTGCTGCGGACCATGGCCCTCCGGGTTCTCCTATTCATCGCTTCTTAGCATGTTCTGTTGCTTTTGAGCCGGCCCATTAATCCTTTCCAAACTTCTCTATATTGGAATACCATCTCAGTACCAGCCCACTGGTAGCAACGTGTCTCCACGATGGCTTAGAAGAGTTCGAACTCTCAATGTAACGAGTTGAACTAACTTTTTTGAATTTAAACGAAATGCGATCATGAACTAATTCGGTTCCTGAACAAAATATGGATCTTAAAAAATTTCAAAACTGTTTTTTTATTTAAGAAAATTTAAAACGTAAGAAAATTTTAATTTGAGCAAATTTTGAAACGGAAGAAATTTTGAATTTAAGCAAATTTCAAATGTAAGCATAATTTAAATCTGAGCAAATTTCCAAAGTAAGCAAAATTTTAGTTTGAGCAAATTTAGAAACTGAAGATTTTTTTATATGAGCAAATTTCAAAATAAGCAAAATTTGAATCTAAACAAAATTTAAAACTGAGCAAAATTAGATTTGAACAAATTCTAGACATGAAAAATAAAACCCGAAGCAAACTGAGAAAGAAATAGATAAAACCGAAGAACTAGGAAGAAAACCGGTAAAAACCTACCCAGATACCGACCCAACCAAAAACGAAAAAGACCGGCAATAATCGGCCGTGGCCCAAAATCGATAGCCGCGCGGGCGGGGGTATTAACGCACGCAACTGGGCGATAAATAGGGTTTTTCGTTGCTCCTCTTTTCCGACGGTCCGCGCGCAAACACATATGATAGAAGATGGCGCCAATTATTTTGGAGTTAGCCTCATCTGGATACCACTAGCTAGAGATCGACCTTTCTAAAAGAATTTTTTTACCCTGCGCGCGCGTGGGAGGCGCGGAACAGAACCCTCAGAACCTTGAACCCTTAAAAAAAATTGAAGGCCGAACCCTCAAATCCCCACTCGACCTGTACAAGTGTAGGTCCGGAGGCAAAACTAAAGGGCCCTTCATTTCGGTCAACGCGCGCGTCCTGCCCTGAAATTTCACCCGCGCGTACTCCTCCCCCGCTCATCTGCTTGACCCCGCCCACCGCTGCCCGCCGCCGTCACCCCGATTCGCCGTCCTCCGACCCCGCCCCGACTCGCCGCCGGCCCTCGCTGCCGCCCACCGCCCCGATTCGGCCACGCTGCCTTCGACCCCGCCCGTGACGCGTCCGCCTCCGCCTCTGGTCGCCCCGCCGCCTCCTCCTCCGATTCACCGTCCTCCGACCCCACCCCCGCCGTCTCCGACCCCCACCGCGCCGCCTCCGACCCGCAGCTGCCCCGGCCTTCGAACCCGCCCTTGTTGGAGATATGCCCAAGAGGCAATAATAAAAGTGGTTATTATATATCTTTATGTTTATGATAAATGTTTATATACCATGCTATAATTGTATTAACCGAAACATTGATACATGTGTGTTATGTAAACAACAATGAGTCCCTAATAAGCCTCTTAACTAGCTTGTTGATTAATAGATGATTAGTTTCATAATCATGAACATTGGATGTTATTAATAACAAGGTTATATCATTATATGAATGATGTAATGTACACACCCAATTAAGCGTAGCATAAGATCACGTCATTAAGTTATTTGCTATAAGCTTTCGATACATAGTTACCTAGTCCTTATGACCATGAGATCATGTAAATCACTTATACTGAAAAGGTACTTTGATTACATCAAACGCCACTTCGTAAATGGGTGGTTATAAAGGTGGGATTAAGTATCCGGAAAGTATGAGTTGAGGCATATGGATCAATAGTGGGATTTGTCCATCCCGATGATGGATAGATATACTCTGGGCCCTCTCGGTGGAATGTCGTCTAATGTCTTGCAAGCATATGAATAAGTTCATAAGAGACCACATACCACGGTACGAGTAAAGAGTACTTGTCAGGAGACGAGGTTGAACAAGGTATAGAGTGATACCGATGATCAAACCTCGGACAAGTAAAATATCGCGTGACAAAGGGAATTGGTATCATATGTGAATGGTTCATTCGATCACTAAGTCATCGCTGAATATGTGGGAGCCATTATGGATCTCCAGATCCCGCTATTGGTTATTGGTCGGAGAGAGATCTCAACCATGTCTGCATAGTTCGCGAACCGTAGGGTGACACACTTAAGGTTTGATGTTGTAATAGTAGAACTTGAATATGGAATGGAGTTCGAAGTATTGTTCGAAGTCTCGGATGAGATCCCGGACATCACGAGGAGTTCCGGAATGGTCCGGAGAATAAGATTCATATATAGGAAGTCATATTCCAAGTTTGGAAATGATCCGGTGCATTTATGGAAGGTTCTAGAAGGTTCTAGAAAAGTCCGGAAGAAATCACTAAGGAAGGAAGAGTCCCGGAGGGACTCCACCTCCCCATGGCCGGCCAACCCTAGAGGGGGGGAGTCCAAGGTGGACTCCACCAAGGAGGCCGGCCACCCCCCTTCATGGAAGGGTGGGAATCCCACTTGGGTGGGAGTCCCACCTTGGGTAGGTTTCCCTACTACATGGAAGGTTTTGGGTTGGGGTCTTCTTCGAAGACTTGTAGTCCAACACTTGGGGTTCCACCTATATAATGAGGGGCATAGGGGAGGGGGCCGGCCACCACAAGCCACCAAGCTGGCCGCACCCATAGAGGCCGGCCACCCCCTCTCCCAAACCCTAGCCACCCCCACTCTCCTCCACCTCTCCCGCACGCTTAGCGAAGCTCCGCTGGAGTTCTCCATCGCCACCACGCCGTCATGCTGCCGGAGTCAAGGAGGAGCTACTACTTCCGCTGCCCGCTGGAACGGGGAGAAGGACGTCGTCTTCATCAACACCGAACGTGTGACCGAGTACGGAGGTGCTGCCCGATCGTGGCACCGTGATCAAGATCTTCTACGCGCTTTTGCAAGCGGCAAGTGATCGTCTACCGCAGCAACAAGAGCCTCATCTTGTAGGCTTTGGAAATCTTCAAGGGTGAGTCTCGATCATATCCTCGTTGCTCCCATCTTCTAGATTGCATCTTGGCTTGGTTTGCGTTCTCGCGGTAGGAATTTTTTGTTTTCTATGCAACGAATCCCTACGGTGGTATCGAGCCGTGTCTATGCATAGATGGTTGCACGAGTAGAACACAATGGTTTTGTGGGCGTTGATGCTTATGTTGTCTTTAGTTTGAGTACTTTGCATCTTTGTGGCATAGTGGGATGAAGCGGCTCGGGCTAACTTTACATGACCGCGTTCATGAGATTTGCTCCACGCTCGACATGCAACTTGTATTGCATAAGTGGCTTTGCGGGTGTCTGTCTCTCCTCCTATAGTGAAGATTCAATTTACTCTTCTATTGACAACACTAGTATCACCGTTGTGGTTCATGTTCGTAGGTAGATTAGATCTTACTCGAAAACCCTAAACCACGTAAAATATGCAAACCAAGTTAGAGACATCTAACTTGTTTTTGCGAGGTTTGGTGATGTGATATGGCCATAATGTGATGATGAATATGTATGAGATGATCATTATTGTATTGTGGCAACCGGCGGGAGCCTTATGGTTGTCTTTAAATTTCATGTTGAGTAGTATTTCAAAGAAGTTGTAATAGTTGCTACATGGGAGAACAATCATGAAGACGGCGCCATTGACCTTGACGCTACGCCGACGATGATGGAGATCATGCCCGTTGATGATGGAGATCATGTCCGTGCTTTGTATGAAGATCAAAGGCGCAAAGACAAAAGGGCCATATCATATCACATATGAACTGCATGTGATGTTAATCCTTTATGCATCTTATTTTGCTTAGATCGCGACGGTAGCATTATAAGATGATCCCTCTCACTAAAATATCAAGATAATAAAGTGTTCATCCTTAGTAGCACCGTTGCCAAGACTTGTCCTTTCGAAGCATCTCGTGATGATCGGGTGTGATAGACTCAACAAGTGCATACAACGGGTGCAAGCCGACTTTGCACATGCGAGATACTAAGGTGGCCTTGACGAGCCTAGCATGTACAGACATGGTCTCGGAACACGTGATACCGAAAGGTAGAGCATGAATCATATGATTGATATGATGAACACTTTGAGTGTTCGCCATTGAAGTTACATCTCGTCTCGTGATGATCGGACTTGGTGTGGTGGATTTGGTTCGTGTGATCACTAAAACAATGCGAGGGATATTGTTTTGAGTGGGAGTTCACCTAGTTTTTAATTTTGTTAAATTAAAATTTGAACTCAATTTGTCATAAACATTAGTCTAAACTATTGCAAATATATGTTGTAGATATGGCGTCCCCAATCAATTTTAACCAGTTCCTAGAGAAAGAAAAGCTTAAGAGCAACGGTAGCAACTTCACCGACTGGTTCCGTCATGTGAGGATCTTCCTCAATGGCGGAAACCCGCAATATGTGCTTGATGCACCGCTAGGTGACCCTCCTGCGAAACTGAAACCGATGAAGTAAAGAATGTTTACGCGACTCGGAAAACTCGGTACTCTCAAGTTCAGTGTGCCATCCTATGCAGTCTGGAAGCCGATCTTCAAAAACGTTTTGAGCACCACGATCCTCATGAGTTGGTCAATGAGTTGAAAACTATCTTTGAAACTCATGCGGCTGTGGAATGTTATGAAGCATCGAAACACTTCTTCAGTTGCATGATGGAAGAAGGCAGCTCCGTTAGTGAGCACATGCTCGCCATGACCGGGCATGCGAAGAAACTCAGTGATTTGGGAATAGTGATTCCTAACCGATTGGGGATTAATCGTGTCCTTCAATCACTGCCACCTAGTTACAAGAACTTTGTGATGAACTACAATATGCGAGAACATGAACAAAGAGTTACCTGAACTCTTCTCCATGCTGAAATCTGCTGAGATTGAGATCAAGAAAGAGCACCAAGTGTTGATGGTCAACAAGACCACCAGTTTCAAGAAACAGGGCAAGTCTAAGGGAAAATTCAAGAGGGATTTCTATTTTCGTGCCCTCGGGTCGTTAGTTGTACTCAGTTTTCCCTAGCCCCTTAGTTTTTCCTCAGTTTTCCCCAAGCCTATGTCTGAAACCCGCAGAAGGAGCTCAGACGGAAGGATTCCGTTTATTTGGACGTTCTGTGCTGACGTGTTGCGCCGCGTCGTCAGTGGGGCCGCGTCGTGTGGGGCTGCGTCGTGTGGGGCCGCGTCGCGTGGGGCTGGTAGAAAGGGACCGCGTGGGACAGGACGAGAAGCGTTTGGTTGCACGTGAGTAGGAGCTGGGTTTTGTCTCTCTCGGCCCAAATTGGCATTTTAAGAGCACCTTTTCCCCTCTTTCTCTCTCTGTCTTTTTCACCAAATTAGTATCAAATCTAGAGAAGCTTCTATTTCTGTCTTTCTTCAATATGGCAGCAAATCTAGTAGCAAATCTCTGGGGTTATTTATGCCTTTTGGCCCTCGTTTTTTGCCTAATATGGCAGTAAATCTAGAAGCTAGTATATGATAAATTCTCAACAGCATAATCAGAAAACTAAGTATAATACATAAAGTGCATACAGCAGCCAAAAGCAGCCAATAACGTTGTTAATGTTCACGACAAACTAAGCTGAAAATATACAAGACGCACGCAATGTATGGACAACAAGAAGATTAGGATACCCCAGGATGAATGAATTTTTTCTTCATTCCTCCTCATATATTTCTTCTTCCCCCCATTCGTGCATTACCCCAAGGAAATATGCATTGAACTCCTTCCGTCTGCAGTGTGAGGCCAATACATCCTCCAAACGGTATGGCCTGTGTTCATTTCTCATACCGTAGAGTCCTATTCTATCCACACGTAGTGGCCACTCATCCCAGGCCTTTGTATCATGAGAGTACTCTCTGATATAACCCAAATCTGTGTAGTAGATGCTGCAGGTCGAAGTGTCGGGTACACTCTGTGTCGACGGAGATACACCGGATATAATTCACGAAGAAGGCATTACCGCCAATGTTACCGACCGGATGGAGAGAGCGGCTCCGAGTGTCCACACGGTACACCAATGGTTTGCCCGCCAAAGCCTCGCGCGACCAACAACACAAGCAGCAGATCACCATACGACTTCACAAGGTAGAACTTCGACGTCCAAGTTCGGAAATGAAATTAGTGTCTCCATCTTGACAGGTGCTCGCGCGCTGCTGCAACCGTACATTGATGCACACTATTCTTCCGATCTCAAAATTGTCCGCGGCCTACGCATACGGTTCACCATTGAACGGGGTAATGCAACGCAGACAATGGTTCTTGATCGAAAATCTTCCTACTCCCCAATCTTCATTTATATCCTTAGTTGGAGTGCTCTCATCGACCCAACCAATTTCCGGCGGGTAATGTGCGGCAACGAAGACCATAGTCGGGGATTTGATAACGACGGTCGATTTCGAAAAACGAGATGGCATCCGCGCCTCAAACATAGTGTTCGATTTCTTTGTGAGTGGGTTCAGAAGCCGTATCTTGTGCGGCGGGTTCTTCTGGGCAAGCCCGATGACGCCACGGCAAAAGCCGACGAAGTAGTATCTAAAATATATTGATGAAGATAACATTCAGCATTAAGATGTTTAAGATTGAAAATAAAAAGGCAGATATGGAGGAATTTGAACCTTGTATGAACTTTCGATAGATCTATGGTGACGTAGCGTGATGTGCCGAGTTGGAGGAAGGTGAACTCAGCGACGCGTGGAAGGGCGTGGTGTAGCATGATCCATTCGTCCAGGTGCACGTCGGGCTCAGGCAAACCTGAGCGCCAATTTCTACAGACTTGCCTCATAGCAGAGTAGATGTCGGCGTACTCCTCGTTCGCCAATAAGAATTCGCCGATCTTGTGAAGTGGTCCATCAGCCGAGAGAGAGGCCCAGTTCACGGAGGCGCCGCGCTTGGATGCGCCGCCCTCGGAGGCGACGCGCTCGGCGGCGACGGGCTCGACGGCGACGGGCTCGGAGGCGACGGGCTCGGCGGCGACGGGCTCGGAGGCGACGGCCGCCGTCGCATTCTTCTTCTCCATCGCCGGCAGGGTAGCGTGCGTACGGCGGTTGGGGTTTTTTCGATTTGGAGAAGTTGATGGGACGTGAGAGGGGTGGTTTCGTGCGTGAGCGAGAATGAGACGTACTGTGTGCAGAGGGAGGGAGACTTACACGTCCTAAATGCGACCCGCGTCCTACGCGTCCACTATTGCACGTCTGCACCGCGACACGCGTCAACAATGGCACGTCTTCCACTTCTGCACCGCAACACGCGTCCTCGAGTCTAACCCTGGAAATTTAGATATACTCGGGTATACCCTCGAGTCATATACTAGCATTTTTTGTGTGCTCGGTTTTCGCCTTGAGTGCTAATACGGCTAGTGCAATATACTCAGTTTTACCCTCAAGTGGCTGGTCAACGAGAGTCAACAAATGGGATTAACTAGTTAAATGAGTTATTTAATGTGCAAAAAATTCCCAAAAAGAGTGGCACTTACTCATGGAGTCTTTAGCACAAATTGCCACTTCTCAAATCATAGATAAATCATAGATAAATCAAGTTTTACCACCAATTGCCACTTCTCAAATCACCTAGTAGCTATGAAGGTGCATGGTTTTCCACAATAAGCCCTACCCAAAACAGCTTTCCCCAAAACATACTTTGTCTGAATGAGGCCATAATTTTCACACTCATGTATATTTGTATTGCAAATAGTTTGAGGTAGGCCAAGATGGGTTTCATTGTACCAAACACGCATTTTCCATTTTTTAAATCTTATATTTGAATCCCTTAGTCTCGTTTACTACTCACTTGCCCTTGGTTTCTTGATACTACTCAGTTTTGCCCTCCCCTTCACAAATTCTCACGGACGCCCAACATTGCCCCTGATTGGTCTAGCCGATGTCACGCGGATCGTGCACTCGCCGACCGTTGATCGTAGGATTTAACGGGCAGGATAACCCCTATCTCTCTCTTTCTCTGGTCGGGGCCACCACCCTCTCTCTCTCTGTCGGCGGTTAGCTTCCACCCTCTATGTATGCTTAAGGGCGGTTACCCAGTACGCTAAAGTTTGGTTTTCTGCATTATTTTTCACGAGCTAAATTATAAACTCTTTTAGGCATTATTTTTCACGCAAAAGATGATACACCATCACCAATTTGTTGTAGCCATTACTTTTGACGCAAAAAAATGATACACCATCACCAATTTGTTTAGCCATTATTTTTCACGCAAAAAAATGATACACCATCACCAATTTGTTGTAGCCATTACTTTTCACGCAAAAAATGATACACCATCACCAATTTGTTTAGCCATTACTTTTCACGCAAAAAATGATACACCATCACCAATTTGTTTAGCCATTACTTTTCACGCAAAAAATGATACACCATCACCAATTTGTTTAGCCATTACTTTTCACGCAAAAAATGATACACCATCACCATTTCTTTTATCCATTACTTTTCACGCAAAAAAATGATACACCATCACCCATTTCTTGTAGCCATTATTTTTCACGCAAAAAATGATACACCATCACCCATTTCTTGTAGCCATTTCACGCAAAAAATGATACACCATCACCCATTTCTTGTAGCCATTTCACGGTAAAATGATAAACTATCACGAATTACCATTTCTTTTAGGCATTACTTTTCACGGTAAAATGATAAACTAAATCACGAAGTTCCATTTCCGTCAAAATAGTCCGCATTACTTTTTTGTTGAGATATATACCCCCACAACGATCATCTCCTCCTTAAATTATTGTGTAAACCCCCACAACGGTCACCTCCTCCTTAATTTATTGTGTAAACCCCTACAACAGTCATCTCTCCCTTATAAACACCCACAACGGCCATCCCTTGTGTCAATAGGTTCTGCCTCTCTCTTCTTCATTCACATACACTTGATCATCCATTGCCATGGCTTCCACGTCTCGGACGCGGACCGGAAGGGGAAGGGGAAGGGAAGGGGCGGCCGGGGTGGTGGATCATCATCATTGCCACCACCACCGTCGTCAACACTGCCATTGATCATAGAGGAGTTCTTCATCGTCATCTACGAAGACCCTTTGGTCAAGAAGGTATGTACGCGTTCACACATATATGATGCATGTGATTAATTATGGGCATGTTCTAAAAAACCTTTAATTTCAAACGATCGGCGCTCGATCTCTTTGCAGAGCACTCCCAAAAAGTTTGCGGACTATCTTGACGGCCGGGAGCCGGCTAAGGTGTATCCGCGAGCAGGCTGACTGCGGTCCTCGTCTCCGGACCGTGGAGGTCCTATTTGACTGGACAAGGCCGGATGTATCTCGACAAGGGCTGGGAGAATTTCGCCATCGCGCACGGTGTGGATTTCGGCTGCTACGTACACTTCAAATATGAAGGCGATGATGTGCTCACAGTGAAGGTGTTCGACGGAACAATGTGCCGGAAGTACTACTACTCAGACGACGAAGATACTGACGATGAAAGTGACGACGACGTGAAGCCATGCATCCATGCCCTTTAGATAAGGGGATTATGACCAAGAATATATATGTAGCTTCATATGCATCGATTTAGAGATCTACTAGCTATTTTCTATATATTTAGAGATCTAGCTATTTTCTATATATTATGCACAATGTTTAGCATAAGAGTCACTTTAGATTAAGCTACGAAAATAGTCACCTGCCATGGGCTGAGGCGGCCTCACAGAGCGGCTCTATATTATATTCTCTAAATAAATAGACAACCCCGGCGGTCATTGGCTGCGGAGGCCCCACGGAGCGGCAATATATGATTTTCTATAAATAAATAGACGACCCCACTGGTCATTGGCTGCGGCAGCCCACAGAGCGGCAAATATATGTCTTTTCCTGAAAAATAGATGACCCCACTGGTCATTGGCTGCGGCAGCCCCTCAGAGCGGCAATATATGACTTTTCCTGTAAAATAGATGACCCCACTGGTCAATTGATGCGGCAGCCCTATAGAGCAGCCCCATTTGTCAGCACGAGACGGGTCAGAGAGGAACTGCCCTCCGTGCAGCCCCACCCGTCGATTAACGGTAACGGTAAGGCCTCCGACCGACGGCAACCCTCCCGTCCGAGCGTCTGCGAGGGGTTTCAAACTAGAGGGAGGGGAAAACTGAGGAAAACTAACGAGCTGGGGAAAACTGAGCACAACTAAGGACCCGAGGGCACGAAAATAGAAATCCCAATTCAAGAAGGGTGGCAAGAAAGCTGCCACGCCTCCTGTGAAACCTAAGACTGGCCCTAAGCCTGATGCTGAGTGTTATTACTGCAAGGAGAAGGGACACTGGAAGCGTAATTGCTCCAAGTATTTGGCGGATCTGGAGAGCGGCCTTGTCAAGAAGAAGAAAGAAGGTATATCTGATATACATGTTATAGATGTTTATCTCACCTGGTTCTCGTACTAGTACCTGGGTATTTGATACTCGGTTCGGTTGCTCATATTTGTAACTCGAAACAGAACTAAAGAATAAACGAAGACTATTGAAGGATGAAGTGACGATGCGCGTTGGAAATGGATCCAAAGTCGATGTGATCGCTGTCGGCACACTTCCTCTACATCTACCTTCGGGATTAGTTTTAAACCTCAATAATTGTTATTTTGTACCCGCGTTGAGCATGAACATTATATCTGGATCTTGTTTAATGCAAGACAGTTATTCATTCAAGTCTGAGAATAATGGTTGTTCTATTTTTATGAATAATATCTTTATGGTCGAGCACCTGAAAAGAATGGTTTATTTCTGTTAGATCTCGATAGTAGTGATACACATATTCATAACATTGATGCTAAGCGAATTAAATTGAATGATAATTCTACTTATAT
The DNA here is from genome assembly GCF_022539505.1 of Lolium rigidum. Lineage (NCBI taxonomy): Eukaryota > Viridiplantae > Streptophyta > Magnoliopsida > Poales > Poaceae > Lolium > Lolium rigidum. Next base: position 241,049,197 of record NC_061512.1, on the reverse strand, counting down.
GTGGCACTGTCGTCTTGGTCATATTGGAGTGAAACGCATGAAGAAACTCCATACTGATGGATTACTTGAATCACTTGACTTTGAGTCACTTGATAGATGCGAAGCATGTATAATGGGAAAAATGACTAAGACTCCATTCTCTGGTATTATGGAGCGAGCTACAGACTTATTGGAAATCATACATACCGATGTGTGCGGACCAATGAGTGTAGCATCGCGCGGTGGTTATCGTTATGTTCTAACCTTCACAGATGATCTGAGTAGATATGGGTATATCTATTTCATGAAACATAAATCTGAAACTTTCGAGAAGTTTAAGGAATTCCAAAGTGAAGTAGAAAATCAACGTAACAAGAAGATTAAATTTCTACGATCTGATCGCGGAGGTGAATATCTGAGTTATGAGTTTGGCATGCATTTAAAGAAATGCGGAATACTTTCACAATTGACACCACAACGAAACGGTGTGTCCGAACGTCGTAATCAAACTCTCTTAGATATGGTTCGTTCTATGATGTCTCTTACTGATTTACCGTTATCATTTTGGAGTTATGCATTAGAGACAGCCGCATTCACTTTAAATAAAGCACCATCAAAATCTGTTGAAACGACGCCGTATGAATTATGGTTTAATAAGAAACCTAAGCTGTCGTTCCTAAAAGTTTGGGGTTGCGAAGCCTATGTAAAAAAGTTACAACCGGACAAGTTTGAACCCAAAGCGGAGAAATGCGTCTTCATAGGATACCCTAAGGAAACTATAGGGTAAACTTTCTATCACAAATCCGAAGGCAAGATCTTTGTTGCTAAGAACGGAACCTTTCTTGAGAAAGAATTTCTCACTAAAGAAGTGACTGGAAGAAAAGTAGAACTCGATGAGATTGATGAATCTTCACTCATTGATCAGAGTAGCGCAGTACCGGAAGATGTTCCTGTGCCGTCTACACCGTCAACAGAGGAAGCTAATGATGATGATCATGAAACTTCAAACGAGATAGCTACTGAACCTCGCAGATCGACAAGGGAACGTGCCACTCCTGATTGGTATGATCCTTGTCTAAATATCATGATTGTGGACAACAATGATGAAGACCCTGCGAGGTATGAAGAAGCAATGATGAGCCCAGATTCCAACAAATGGCAAGAAGCCATGAAATCCGAAATGGGATCCATGTATGATAACAAAGTGTGGACTTTGGTAGACTTACCTGATAGCCGCAAGGTCAGTCGAGAATAAATGGATCTTCAAAAGAAAAAAAGATGCCGATGGTAATATTACTGTCTATAAAGCTCGACTTGTCGCAAAGGGTTTCCGACAAATTCAAGGTGTTGACTACGATGAGACTTTCTCACTCGTAGCGAAGCTAAAATCCGTGAGGATTTTGTTAGCAATAGCTGCATTTTTCGATTATGAGATTTGGCAGATGGATGTCAAAACGGCGTTCCTTAATGGAGACATTGAGGAAGAGTTGTATATGGTACAACCCAAAGGTTTTTTCGATCCTAAAAATGCGGACAAAGTATGCAAACTTCAGCGTTCAATTTATGGACTGAAGCAAGCATCAAGAAGTTGGAACCGACGCTTTGATAAGGTGATCAAAGACTTCGGGTTTATACAGTGTCATGGAGAGGCCTGTATTTACAAGAAAGTGAGTGGGAGCTCCGTAGCATTCCCGATATTATATGTAGATGACATATTATTAATTGGGAATGATATAGAACTATTAAGCAAAGTGTAAAAGGTTATTTGAATAATAGTTTTTCAATGAAAGACCTTGGTGAAGCATCGTATATATTAGGCATCAAGATTTATAGAGATAGATCAAGACGTCTAATAGGGCTATCACAGAGTACATACCTGGACAAGATTCTAAAGAAGTTTAGAATGGACGAAAGTAAGAAAGGATTCTTACCTATGTTACCGAGGCAAGGTCTTGAGTAAGACTCAAGGTCCGGCTACGGCGGAAGAAAGAGAAAGGATGAGTAAGATCCCCTATGCCTCGGCAGAGTAGGCTCTATCATGTATGCCATGCTATGTACAAGACCGGATATAGCACATGATGTTAGTTTGACTAGCAGATATCAAAGTGATCCAGGAATGGAACACTGGACAGCGGTCAAGAATATCCTGAAGTACTTGAAAAGAACTAAGGATATGTTTCTTTGTTATGGAGGTGACCAAGAGCTCGTTGTAACCAGTTACACCGATGCAAGTTGGAACACTGATCCTGATGACTCTAAGTCACAGTCTGGGTACGTGTTTATATTGAATGGTGCTGCAGTAAGCTGGGCAAGCTCGAAGCGATGCACGGTGGCGAAGTCTTCAACGGAATCGAGTACATAGCGGCTTCGGAGGCTTCATCGGAAGTGGTATGGATGAAGAGGTTCATTGTAGAGCTCGGTGTGGTTCCTAGTGCATTGGACCCACTAGTCATCTACTCGTGACAACATGGGTGCCATCGCCAATGCACAAGAACCAAGGTCACACAAGAGGCTGAAGCATATCAAGCTGCGTTATCATTCGATTCGCGAGTACATCGAAGATGGAGAAGTAAAGATTTGCAAAGTACACACTGATCTGAATGTAGGAGATCCGTTGACTAAAGCTCTCCCTAGGGCAAAGCATGACCAACACCAGAATGCCATGGGTGTTAGGTACCTTACAATGTAATCTAGATTATTGACTCTAGTGCAAGTGGGAGATCGTTGGAGATATGCCCAAGAGGCAATAATAAAAGTGGTTATTATATATCTTTATGTTTATGATAAATGTTTATATACCATGCTATAATTGTATTAACCGAAACATTGATACATGTGTGTTATGTAAACAACAATGAGTCCCTAGTAAGCCCCTTAACTAGCTTGTTGATTAATAGATGATTAGTTTCATAATCATGAACATTGGATGTTATTAATAACAAGGTTATATCATTATATGAATGATGTAATGGACACACCCAATTAAGCGTAGCATAAGATCACGTCATTAAGTTATTTGCTATAAGCTTTCGATACATAGTTACCTAGTCCTTATGACCATGAGATCATGTAAATCACTTATACTGAAAAGGTACTTTGATTACATCAAACGCCACTGCGTAAATGGGTGGTTATAAAGGTGGGATTAAGTATCCGGAAAGTATGAGTTGAGGCATATGGATCAATAGTGGGATTTGTCCATCCCGATGACGGATAGATATACTCGGGCCCTCTCGGTGGAATGTCGTCTAATGTCTTGCAAGCATATGAATAAGTTCATAAGAGACCACATACCACGGTACGAGTAAAGAGTACTTGTCGGGAGACGAGGTTGAACAAGGTATAGAGTGATACCGATGATCAAACCTCGGACAAGTAAAATATCGCGTGACAAAGGGAATTGGTATCGTATGTGAATGGTTCATTCGATCACTAAGTCATCACTCGAATATGTGGGAGCCATTATGGATCTCCGGATCCCGCTATTGGTTATTGGTCGGAGAGAGATCTCAACCATGTCTGCATAGTTCGCGAACCGTAGGGTGACACACTTAAGGTTTGATGTTGTAATAGTAGAACTTGAATATGGAATGGAGTTCGAAGTATTGTTCGAAGTCTCGGATGAGATCCCGGACATCACGAGGAGTTCGGAATGGTCCGGAGAATAAGATTCATATATAGGAAGTCATATTCCAAGTTTGGAAATGATCCGGTGCATTTATGGAAGGTTCTAGAAGGTTCTAGAAAAGTCCGGAAGAAATCACTAAGGAAGGAAGAGTCCCGGAGGGACTCCACCTCCCCATGGCCGGCCAACCCTAGAGGGGGAGTCCAAGGTGGACTCCACCAAGGGGGCCGGCCACCCCCCTTCATGGAAGGGTGGGAATCCCACTTGGGTGGGAGTCCCACCTTGGGTAGGTTTCCCTACTACATGGAAGGTTTTGGGTTGGGGTCTTATTCGAAGACTTGTAGTCCAACACTTGGGGTTCCACCTATATAATGAGGGGCATAGGGGAGGGGGCCGGCCACCACAAGCCACCAAGCTGGCCGCACCCATAGAGGCCGGCCACCCCCTCTCCCAAACCCTAGCCACTCCCTCTCTCCTCCACCTCTCCCGCACGCTTAGCGAAGCTCCGCCGGAGTTCTCCATCGCCACCACGCCGTCATGCTGCCGGAGTCAAGGAGGAGCTACTACTTCCGCTGCCCGCTGGAACGGGGAGAAGGACGTCGTCTTCATCAACACCGAACGTGTGACCGAGTACGGAGGTGCTGCCCGATCGTGGCACCGTGATCAAGATCTTCTACGCGCTTTTGCAAGCGGCAAGTGATCGTCTACCGCAGCAACAAGAGCCTCATCTTGTAGGCTTTGGAAATCTTCAAGGGTGAGTCTTGATCATCTCCTCGTTGCTCCCATCTTCTAGATTGCATCTTGGCTTGGATTGCGTTCTCGCGGTAGGAATTTTTTTGTTTTCTATGCAACGAATCCCTACAGCCCTGGCCTCCGACGGTAATTCTTCATCAATTTGTTGTGTATTTTCGTTTTTGGTTCATTTAGATTAATTGTATGTGTCTTGGTATTTTAGATGGATGATGAGAACATGGACAATTCGATGTCCGACAGTACTGATTGGTCATCGTCGGATGATTCGAACATCGAAGAGTTGCTCAAAGACGATGACATCGATATGATGGTTGCTCTCGTCGTCGTGAAGGAGATTCAAGACCGCTCGATGTTACTTGATCGGAGGCAGGGTCGAACATGGGTCGAATTTGCATCCCTAGGAACCGCGCTCTCGGCCACGACCAACTCATGCAAGACTATTTTTCAGAGGTACCAACATATCCACCCCGCCTCTTCTGTAGAAGGTACTGAATGCGCCGCGACTTATTTGTGAAAATAGTGAAATATTGCGAGGACAACTCAAACTATTTCAAGCGGTGTAGAAACGCAGTCGGCACCATGGGATTTAGTGCATTTCAGAAGATATCGACGGCAATGCGGGTGATCGCCTATGGCATACCCGCGGACTATACAGACAAGTATATTCGCATTGGCCAAGATACAACCACGGAGTCCGTGCGTAAGTTTGCCAAGATGGTCATCCGTTTGTATGGTGATTGGTATCTTCGAGCTCTGAACGAGGATGACACAAAGAGATTGATGGAGATGAATGAAAAAAGGGGATGGTTGGGCATGCTTGGTAGCCTAGATTGCATGCATTGGACATGGAAAAATTGCCCAAAGGCAGGGCATGGAATGTACTACGGTAAAAGCCGTGATGCTACCATTGTGCTTGAGGTCGTGGCATCCGAGGATCTATGGATTTGGCATGCATTTTTGGGTTGCCGGGAACTCAATGACATCAATGTGCTTCAAAGGTCTCCTTTATTTGCAAGACTAGCTTCAGGTGATGCTCCAACTTGCAATTACAAAGTCATGGACAATGAGTACACAATGGGATACTGTCTCACCGATGGCATTTATCCTGAGTGGGCAACTCTTGTGAAGTCCATTAAAGAGAAGAAAGGAAAAGCCTTATCAAAAAAAGAAGCTAATTTCACAAAGGCACAAGAGGTAGCCCGCAAAGATATTGAGTGAGCTTTCGGAGTTTTGCAAGCAAGATTTGCCATTGTTTGGGGTCCAGCTCGTTTTTGGGACAAGAAAACCCTTGTGAACATCATGAAGTGTTGTGTCATTCCACACAACATGATGCTCGAGGATGAGAGGGGGTTAAACTTGCCATGTTTTTATGACAATATTGGCACCCGAGTTCGAGCGGAGAGGAACCCCGATCGCCTTCAAGCTTTTCTCCAGACACATCGGGATATTAAAAATGTCACCACTCATAATCAGCTCCGAGATGATCTGGTCGAGCACCACTGGCAGCTGCTTGGCCGAGGCCAATGATCTACCTAGTTCATTCATTTGCTTGGCCGTGGCCGTGGCAGTGGCCAATGTTGTATTTGCTTCAAACACTAATTCATGTTCTATTTGCTTCAAACTATAATTGTAATTTGTAGAAAACATTGTTGTAATAAGTCAACTTATTATTATGTGTTTGAAACTATTTTTTTTTTGTGTTTTTATGATAGATAGAATGATTATGTGTAAACTGTTATTGTGTGTTTGAAACTGTCGAAATTCTGTTTTGAGGGTTTGAAGGCCGGAGCGCAGATCAGTGCCCTCAAACCAACCCGTCGGCTAATTTGGACCTTTAAATTCGCATTTTCTTGACTCTTAAATTAGCTTTGAGGGTTTGCAATTTGAGAGCACTACTAATGATGCTCTAAGGCGTGTCAGTCCGACGCGGTTCCGCACGGCCGGTCACGAGTAGACTGAGGACAGCCCGCGAGGCAAGTATAGCGCGCGTGACGCGAGTACGACCATGCATACATAGAGTGGCACATGCATACATCGCATCTGCGTCGCCCACATGCATCTATCCTACGCGCGCATGCTAGTTCTTTAAAAGCACTTGGTTGTATTTAGCTAGTTCCTTTTTTGTAATACCATATTTTCAACATCTCATGAAACCTGGAATACAGATAAAAAATACGAGTGCAGCGAAGGAGGAGTGCAAGTTAGTGAACACTCGAGTACAATTACGTACAAAGCACAAATACAGTTACATACAAAGCACAAGTACAACGAAGAACGAGTACAACTCAGTGAACACTCGAGTATAATTGTGTATAAAGCACGAGTACAATTACATACACGAACGAGTACAAATACAACTACACGGATCATAATTTGGACTTACAATACTCAAAATATTTCATTTTAAAAAGACGAATCTAGAAAATAAATGGAAAACTTGACACAACCCATCCCTCCTCTGTCTTCTCTCTCCTCCCTTATCCCCAATTTGTTTTCCCTTGCGACACGTAGCGCACCACTTTTCAAATAATTTCTGGCATCACAACGTACCACTTGTCGCGTGCGGAGTGAGTTGCCTTCCCTTCGCAAAGGTTGGCCTTTTTCTAACGACTTCGGCCTCATCTCGATAGAAGTAAATTTATCTGAAGGTTGTCGATGAAATGGTGTTGAAATATTGGGCCCATATATAGTGGTCCAAATTAGATTTCAGATTTTCCTATAAATCTTAAAGCCCACATTGTGGCAACCCATGTGAGTTTGAGCCAAGTTGGTGGCAGCTTACTAGAGAGTGACAAGAGATGGGAAGTTTAGTCTCACATAAAAAGTTGGGAGGAAGTTAGACCACCTTATAAGGTGGGTTGTTCAACCACTAGTAAGTGAGTGAGAAGAGAAGTGGTACACGCCCGCTTCTCCTCCTCGCTCAACGCGACACGACGTGCTCGTGGTGAGTGGATTGAGCCTCGAGCCGAGACTTTCCTTTCTTTCTGTAGTTGAGGAAAACGAATAGAATCCTAGACGGACGCGTCGCTGTTAGTCGGTTCAGTTCGCTCCCAGACCATGGGCTATCTGTAACCGACTTGAAACATGTGTACGACGTGGGCGTGGTCCACGTTGCCTAGGGTTTCCTGAGCCTATATAATCTCTTGCCCGGCTGCCACAGAAACACATCTGATACACGAGTTAGGGTTTGCCACTTCTCTATCCCTGCGCCGCCATCGTAGCCTACTCCATCCCGCCCGCTGGCGTGCACCGACGAATATGAGAGTAGGTCTCCGGAACCGCTCGCCTTTGAGATCATGTACTGGAGAGGGCAAATTAGGTTTTTGGTAAGCGCTCTGCACGACTGCTCAAGCTCTTCATCACGGGTCGTCTTTCGTCCAAGTCGGGCGGTGCTGCCTACCATCGTCTTCAACGCCGTCTACTTCGACCAGTCGTCAACAATGTTATCATCAACAATTTTACTGTTGTAATGACAACTGCTACACCTCCACCACCACCTCCACCAGATCGGTACGTGTGACTTATCCCGATCTGTTCAATGATGGCTGTTGTATCGTTTGCTCTGCTGCTGTTCATGTTGATTAATGCATCTAGTATGTTCGAGTTTCACATGTTAGTAGTAGTTGTTGTCATGCTTAATATTATAGAATTAATCATGGAAATTATGCCTAATTATCCAACAATCCAAAAACCTAAATGTAGGCAATTTTCTGAGTTAACAATGGTTGGTTTTGTTGATGCACTGAGGCCGGATATGTTTACCTGTGTGCACTTTAAGAGGTGGCAGATTAAGGCTGCGCTATGTCTTACTCATCTGAAAGTGTTCGAAGTTAGTAATGGCTTACCTGAAGGAACTATATTTGAGCATGATCAGAAAAAGTTCAAGGAAGACATTACTCTCTTTGTTGGATGCGTTATGAGTATTCTTGCTGACCGTCTGTGTGATGTGTATATGCACATAATAGATGGTAAAGAGCTCTAGGATGCGCTAAATGCTAAATTTGGTGCAACCGATGCAGGAAGTGAACTGTACATCATGGAGAGCTTCCATGACATCAGGATGGTGAACAACCATTCTGTTGTTCAACAAGATCATGAGATACAGTGCATTGCGAAAGAGCTTGAACTCCTTAAGTGTGCCTTACCCGACAAGTTTGTGGATGGATGCATTATCGCTAAGTTTACCCCTTCAGGGAGGAACTTAGCCACAACTCTCAAATACAAGAGACATGAGATATAAGTTGAAAATCGGATAGCGTCTCTTCATGTTGAGGAGAAAGATCGTGCTAAGGATAATACTGAGAAAGGAGAGGGTCAATCTTGCGCCAACATGGTGCAGAAGAAATCCTACAACAAAAACAAAGGGAATAACAAGCCCTCCTTCAGTAAGCATATGAAGACTACAACCTTCAAGAAAAAGAAGATGATAAGCAAAGCAGATCTTACCTTTGGAGAGGTTGACCACTTTTCTAAGGACTTCCCAGAATGTGCAGACCGTAAGAAAAGGGCGAAGAATGTCAACACTGTGACAGCTAGCAATGCTGATGGGTACGGTAATCTCTTTATTGTTCTTTCGGTATTTTAATCTCCATGCTGGTGGATTGATATGTGTGCTAATGATCATGTGTGTGCTGACGTATCTATGTTCACTTCTTAACAGGTTGCTCGGGATTCTTCCGTCTTGATGGGAAATGGGTCACATGCTTCTGTTCGTGGTGTTGGCACGGTAGATCTAAAGTTCACTCCGGGAAAGATCGTGCAGCTGAGGAACGTGAACATGTCCCTACTATGAACAAGAATCTCGTTAGCGGCTCCCTTCTATGCAGAGATGGGTTTAAGGTTGTTTCAGAGTCAAATAAAGTAGTTGTTTCTAAATTTGGATAATTTATTGGCAAAGGCTATGAGTGCGGAGACTTGTTCCACTTTTTGCTTTCTGATTTCAGTAATAAGTCTGTAAATCATATTTGTGGCAATGTTAGTGATGATAAGTACCAGAGTTAGGCATTCTCGTTTATATCACATTAATTTTGGTTTAATGTCTCGGCTATTCAATTTGAGTTTAATTCTGAATTTTACCATTTCTAAAGGTTCTAAGTGCCATGGTTGTGTGCAAGCAAAGCAACCTCGGAAACCTCGTAAGGCGGCCGAGGAAAGAAACTTGGCATCTCTAGAACTGATCATACATTCTGATCTATGCGAGATGAATGGTGTGTTGACAAAAGGTGGAAAGAGATATTTCATGACATTGATTGATGATGCGACTAGATTTTGCTATGTTTATTTATTGTGAACTAAAGATGAAGCTTTAGACTACTTTAAAATTTATAAGGCTAAAGTTGAAAATCAACTAGAGAGAAAGGTCAAGCGTCTTTGGTCGGATCGTGGTGGTGAATATTTTCCTAAAATATTTGATGAATTCTATGAGGAGCATGGTATTATTAATGAGAGGACGCCTCCCTACTCACCCCAATCAAACGGGATTTCTGAGAGAAAAACCGCAGGCTGACTGACTTGGTGAACTCCATGTTAGCCACTTCTGGTTTATCAAAGGCATGGTGGGGGAGGCTTTGTTGACTTCCTGTCATGTTCTGAATAGAGTTTGTAACAATAATAAAGATAAAACCTCTTACGAGGAGTGGGTTGGGAGAAAACCATCACTTTCATATTCGTGCACACGAGGATGTTTGGCAAAAGTCAATATTCTAATTACTAAGAAGCGCAAACTCAGACCAAGATAGTGGATTGTATCTTTCTAGGTTATGGTCCGCGAAGTTTAGGCTATAGATTTTTAGTTGTTTAATCTGAGGTACCTGATATGCATGTTGATACTATTTTGGAATCTCGTGATGTAACATTTTTTGAGAATATATTTCCTATGAAAGATATGCATAGAATTGCTGGAATTTCTACTTAGATAATTCATGAATCTAGTACATCTAATGAGAATTTTGAACAATCACATGAAGATGTTACTGAGAATGATGACAATGAAGCTCCTGTATGGAGCAAGAGAAAGAGGATTGCAAAATCCTTTGGTGATGATTTCATTGTCTACCTTGTGGATGATACTCCCACGTCTATTGCAGAGGCATATACATCTACAGATGCAGATGACTCGAAAGAAGGTGTCCATAATAAGATGGACTCGATTCTTTCTAATGGATCTTAGGAGCTATCAGAACGACCTCATGGATGTAAGCCTGTGGGCTGCAAGCTAGTGGGTGTTCAAGAAGAAGTTAAGGCATGATGGTACTATTGAGAAGTATGATGACCCACAAGTATAGGGGATCGCAACAGTCTTCGCGGGAAGTAAACCCAATTTATTGATTCGACACAAGGGGAGACAAAGAATACTTGAAAGCCTTAACAGCGGAGTTGTCAATTCACTCGCACTGGAAACGAGACTTGCTCGCAAGAGTTTATCGGTAGTGACAGTTTTATAGCGATAGCGAGTAGTGAAATAACGACGAGCAGAGTAACAAAGACAGCGGTAGTGATTATAGTAAACAGCGAGGATTAAAATACTGTAGGCACAGGGATGGATGACGGGCGTTGCATGGATGAGAGAAACTCATGTAACAATCAAGATAGGGCATTTGCAGATAATTATAAAACGGTATCCAAGTACTAATCAATCAATAGACATGTGTTCCATATATAGTCGTACGTGCTCGCAATGAGAAACTTGCACAACATCTTTTGTCCTACCAGCCGGTGGCAGCCGGGCCTCTAGGGAATCTACTGGAAATTAAGGTACTCCTTTTAATAGAGCACCGGAGCAAAGCATTAACACTCCGTGAACACATGTGATCCTCATATCACCGCCTTCCCCTTCGGTTGTCCAAATTTCTGTCACTTTGGGGCCTCGGGTTCCGGACAACAATACGTGTATACAACTCGCAGGTAAGATCATAAAACAATGAATATCATCATGAAACAATAACATGTTTAGATCTGAGATCATGGCACTCGGGCCCTAGTGACAAGCATTAAGCATAACAAGTTGCAACAATATCATAAAAGTACCAATTACGGATACTAGGCACTATGCCCTAACAATCTTATGCTATTACATGACCAATCTCATCCAATCCCTACCATCCCCTTTAGCCTACAGCGGGGGAATTACTCACACATGGATGGGGGAAACATGGCTGGTCGATGGAGAGGCGTCGGTGGTGACGATGGCGATGATCTCCTCCAATTCCCCGTCCCGACGGAGTGCCAGAACGGAGTTTCTGGTCCCGAGACGGAGTTTCGCGACGGTGGCGGCGTACTGGATGGTTTCTGGCGACTTCGACTTCCCCGTCTCGCGTTTTTAGATCGAAACCCTTAAGTAGTCCAGAGGGGGGCGTCAAAGGCTGGCCGAGGCGGCCACACGCTAGGGCGGCGCGCCCCCCTACAGGCCGCGCTGGCCTAGTGTCTGGGCGGCCTGGGCCTCCCCCAGGCCTGCCCTTCTTGCTCCGTGATTCTTCTGAAAAAATAAGCCCTTCGACATAAATTCCGAGGATTTTCCTGAAAGTTGAATTTCTGCACAAAAACGAGGCACCGGAGCAATTCTGCGAAAACAGCGTTAGTCTGTGTTAGGTGTATCCAAAATACACAAATTAGAGGCAAAACAATAGCAAAAGTGTTCGGGAAAGTAGATACGTTTTGGACGTATCAACTCCCCCAAGCTTAGCTTATTGCTTGTCCTCAAGCAATTCAGTTACAACTGAGTGCGATAAAAGAACTTTCACGAACACATTTGTTCATATGATGTAAATATTCTCATGATATGGCAAGTACTTAAGCAATTCATAATAAGATACATGCAAATAAAATCATCTAATAGCTATGTCAATCATGGAAAAGGTACCAACAAATTAACAATAAGCATCATGAATCATGTCTATCAGCAGGATTGCAATGTTCATAAAAGGATATGATAAAGTGGTATCTCGCTTGCCCGTATTTGTACAGCAAAACATAAATGCTCGGGCACCTTTGAAGTTTATGGGAAGACTATAAGTAGAGACTATCAAAGATAAAAGCATCAAAGTTATACCATAGCTAATCATATTTTGGGACAAGCAAATTATACTAAGAATGACAGTTGTGCTCTCAAGAAAGTGTTTAAAGAAAGGATGGAGACTCAATGTAAAAGTAAAAGATTGACCCTTCGCAGAGGGAAGCAGGGATTAACATGTGCTAGAGCTTTTCATTTGTAAAACAGGGGTAAAATTATTTTGAGAGGTGTTTGTTGTTGTCAACGAATGATAGTGGGTACTCTAACTACCTCGTCAACCAGACTTTCAAGAGCGGCTCCCATGAAGGACGTTATCTCTACCAGCAAGGTAGATCATCCCTCTTCTCTTTTGTTTACACATATATTTTAGTTTCATTATGGATGATACTCCCCCCAACCTTTGCTTACACAAGTCATGGCTAACCGAATCCTCGGGTGCCTTCCATCAATCACATACCATGGAGGAGTGTCTATTTGCAATTTAAGTTGCTTACTGATAAATCAGGGCAAAACATGTGAAGAGAATTATTAATGAAAGTTAATTAATTGGGGCTGGGAACCCCGTTGCCAGCTCTTTTTGCAAAATTATTGGATAAGCGGATGTGCCACTAGTCCATTATGAAAGCCTATCAAGAGTAAATGACAAGATTGAAAGATAAACACCACATACTTCCTCATGAGCTATAAAACATTGACACAAATTGAGAAGTATTTTGAAGGTTTTAAAGGTAGCACATGAGAATTTACTTGGAATGGTTTGAAATGCCATGCATAGGTATTTATGGTGGACACTCCGGAATAACTTGGTTTTCGGGGGTTTAGAAGCACGAGCAGCGTTCCCGCTCAGTACAAGTGAAGGCTAGCAATAGACTGGGAAGCGACAATCAAGAGAGCAGTAATTGTCATAATCATGCTTGCGACAAAATAAATTAACGGAGGCATAAAAGTGATACAAGAACTCTGAGGTGAAGTAAATCATCGAGGCTTAATTGACTTTTGTTCAGTCATATGCATGTGTGACCATGTGCCAAGTTGATTCAAGTGAATTATTCAGAGGAGGATACCACAATGTCATATCTATCTATGAATAAAGCAATGCAAGCAAATATTTATGACATGATACTCATATTAATAAATTGGAGCTAATCATGAGAGATCATGAACTACTAGACTCTCTTAAATGACATATACCTCACATGAACCAACTAAGAATGCTCAGATGGATGAGTATATGTACAAAAATGAAAACAAATAGAGTTCATACCAGCCTCTCATCACAGTCGGATTGTCATAGATCGTCATTATTGCCTTTTCACTTGTATAGCTTGAATAATATGGAATGAAAACCAAGCTCCAACCACCGAAGACCATTGAACTCCAAAATGAACTTTACAAAACCAAAGAAGAACAGCAAATATTTTTGGTATTTTCGAATTGGAAACAAGAACAAAAGGAAACAAGCAAACAAAGCAAAATCTTTTTGGATTTTCTTATAGCAAACCAACGATAGCAAATAAAGCAAAATGAAAGCAAGAAACCAAAATAAACAAATGATAAAGAGAAACAACAGAAATATTTTTGGTATTTTTGTGTTTTAGGAAAGAAACAAAGCAAAAACAAGAAAATGAAAACTAAAAGAGTCACATAAACACAAAGCAGCAGAAATTCGTCAAACTTGATAGCAGTACAGTAATCGATTTTTAAGAAATTCTTCCGCTGCCCAGCTCGAAAAGTGTTCAACTAATGAAAGTTAGATAACAACCTGGGGAACATGCACAAAAATTGGCTTCGCAAAATAACGTTCTGGCTGTTTTTGAGAATTTTTTTGGTATCAGTCCAGAATCTGTTTTCAGGCAGCACTTCCCCAAATATCATCTCCCTCTTATTAGAGAGCCACTTTAAGAAGCTAAACAAGTATGTACAAGTATCCAGCAACCATAATATGCAAAGAATGAGTGATGCCGGTATACCTCCCCCCAAGCTTAGGCTTTTGGCCTAAGTGGAGATCAATCCCATGGTGCCTCTTCGAAAAATAAGACCAACGGTATAATTTTTGTGAATTTTTGAAAACTTTGAAAAATGCACATTTTTGGGTGTCAAAATTATTATTACAGAGCAGAAAAAGATTTTCAAACCTCTAAACAACTAAAGCATCTTGCAAAATAAGTAGTGCTACAACAAGTAAAGCAAGTGGAGGAAGAAAGAAATGTTGTTTAGCTCCTCTATGCGTATAAAATATATTTGTTAACAAGGGTGATCAAGTCTTGCCACCAAATAAATTTTACATAACATAAGAAGAATTAAACCTCAAATCAATCATGTTACCTTGTATTATATTGATATGGATCCAATCACAAGAGTTTGATATTCTTCTTTAGGCTCATATATTGGACAATCAATATCTCCCACTTTGATAGATCTCACATTAGAAATTGTATTAACTCCACATAATTTATCAATCCTCTTGGGAAAATAAACAATATGCTCCTTGTCATCGACATTGAAAGTAACTTTTCCTTTATTGCAACCAATAACAGCCCCTACGGTGTTAAGAAAAGGTCTCACAAGAATAATAGACATATTATCATCTTCAGGCATTTCCAACACAACAAAATCAGTTAATATTAAGCAATTATTAGTAACTTGAACAGGAACATCCTCACATATACCAACAGGAATAGCAGTAGATTTATCAGCCATTTGCAAAGATATATCAGTTGGTATCAACTTATCTAAATAAAGTCTCTTATAAAGAGAAAGGCATAACACTAACACCCGCTCCCAAATCACATAGAGCAGTTCTAACATAATTATTCTTGATGGAACAAGGAATAGTTGGTATACCTGGGTCGCCAAGCTTCTTTGGAACCTTGCCATTGAAAGAGTAATTAGCAAGCATAGTGGAAATCTCCTCATTAGGAATTTTCCTTTTGTTAGTGATAATATCTTTCATATACTTTGAATAAGGAGGCAATTTAATAGCATCAGTCAAATGGATTTGCAGGAATAAAGGTTTCATCCAATCACAAAATTTATTATATTGTTCTTCTTCCTTTGATTTTAGTTTCTTAGCAGGAAAAGGCATTTGCTTTTGAACCCAAGGTTCTCTTTCATTACCATGTTTCTTAGCAATAAAATCTTCTTTAGTGTACTTTTTATTTTTAGCATGCTTTTCAGGTTCATCTTCAACCTCTTCTTTATCGAAGCATCATTCTTATCATTATCTTTATCATGTTCATTACCACTTTCGGTTTCAGCATCGAAATAGAAATACTATTAGGATCATTAACGAGTTCAGAGGATTCTACAACAGTTCTATGTTTCTTTTTCTTTTTCTTAGATGGAGCACTAGTTTCAGTTCGTTGAGAATCTTGTTCAACTCTTTTGGGATGCCCTTCAGGATATAGAGGATCCTGGGTAGAAACACCGCCTCTAGTTGTTACTTCATAAGCATGTTTTTCTTTAGAATTGTTTTTTAACAAGTCATTTTGCACTTTAGTGAGTTGATCAATTTGAGTTTGAACCATATGAAAATGTTTAACAAGCATCTTAACATCATTGGAGGTTCTCTCTACAATACCATGCAATTCACTAATAGCTCGAGAATTTTCCATTAAATGATTATCTACTCTCATATTAAAATTATTTTGCTTAACAATATAATTATCAAACTCATCTAAGCATTGAGCAGGAGGTTTTGAATACGGAATATCTTCCCTAGTAAAGCGTTCAAGAGAGTGTACCTCAATCATGGATGAAGGGGGAGTTATCTTACATAAATCTTCTATGGGAGGTAAATTCTTCACATCTTCGGATTTAATACCCTTCTCCTTAAGAGACTTCTTGGCCTCCCTCATATCTTCATCATTTAATTTAATTAAACCCCTCTTCTTCAATATTGGTGTCGGGGTTGGTTCAGGTGTAGACCAATCATCATGATTCCGGCCTATTCTAGCCAATAATTCTTCAGCGTCGTCTGGAGTTCTTTTCCTGAAAACACAACCAGCACAACTATCCAGGTATGCCCTAGACTCAATGGTTAGTCCACTATAAAATATATCAAGTAAATCATGCTTTTCCAAATCATGTCCAGAGCCGAGCTCTGATAAGAGAGCAAAATCTTGCCCAAGCTTCAGGCAATTTCTCTCCATCTTCCTGGTCAAAATTATAAATTCTCTGCAAAGCAATATGTTGAGCACTAGCAGGAAAGTATTTCCGAAAGAAAACATCAAGCAAATCACTTGGACTATCAATAGAACCAGGAGGCAAACTATTATACCAAGTTTTAGCATCATCCTTTAATGAGAAAGGAAAAAATTTAGCAACAAAATAAGTACGCAATTTGACATCATCAGAAAACAAGCTACTCAAAGTAGAAAGCTCATTCATGTGTTCTACAGCACTTTCTTTTTCAGTACCACAAAAGGGTGTTTTCTCAACAATAGCTATATGAGATAGATCAAGAGAAAAATCATAATCCTTATCCTTAATATTTATAGGAGATGTGGCAAATTTAAGATCAGGAGACAGTTTATATCTAACAGTATGTTGTGCAAGAAACTTTTTAATTTTACTTGCATCAGTAGTAGCATTGCATTTAACAATAAAATCATCATCAAGTTCCACATAATCCTCATCAGGATCATCACTAGAGTATTCAACAGACTCAGGTGAATTAACAGGTGTAGCAGCATTTTCATTAGGAGTTTTAGCATTTTCAATTTGTCTAGACCTAGTAATTGTAGCATCTAGAAGAGATCCTAATGAACCATCATTATCAAGCACAGAAGAAGCATCATCAAAATTATAAGAGGAACTTTCAGATCTAGCAGAAGTACCCGCATGTGAAGCTTGTGGTGGTGAAACAAGTTTATCTATCACAGATGGTGAATCAAGAGCAGCAGAGGTACTCAGAGTTGTACATTTTCTTGTAGTGGATGGTAATATGGCGACTTTACGATCGTGAGGTTTACCCATGATGGAGAATTTGCAGTGAACAATATCAATCTAAGTGAACTTCCAAATAAAGCTATGCTCCCCGGCAACGGCGCCAGAAAATAGTCTTGATGACCCACAAGTATAGGGGATCGCAACAGTCTTCGCGGGAAGTAAACCCAATTTATTGATTCGACACAAGGGGAGACAAAGAATACTTGAAAGCCTTAACAGCGGAGTTGTCAATTCACCTGCACTGGAAACAGACTTGCTCGCAAGAGTTTATCGAGTAGTAACAATTTATAGCGAGTAGCAGTAGTGAAATAACAACAGCAGAAGTAACAAAGACAGCAGTAGTGATTATAGTAAACAACGGGATTAAAATATCGTAGGCACAGGGATGGATGACGGGCGTTGCATGGATGAGAGAAACTCATGTAACAATCAAGATAGGGCATTTGAAGATAATAATAAAACGGTATCCAAGTACTAATCAATCAATAGGCATGTGTTCCATATATAGTCGTACGTGCTCGCAATGAGAAACTTGCACAACATCTTTTGTCCTACCAGCCGGTGGCAGCCGGGCCTCTAGGGAATCTACTGGAAATTAAGGTACTCCTTTTAATAGAGCACCGGAGCAAAGCATTAACACTCCGTGAACACATGTGATCCTCATATCACCGCCTTCCCCTTCGGTTGTCCCAATTTCTGTCACTTTGGGGCCTCGGGTTCCGGACAACAATACGTGTATACAACTCGCAGGTAAGATCATAAAACAATGAATATCATCATGAAACAATAACATGTTCAGATCTGAGATCATGGCACTCGGGCCCTAGTGACAAGCATTAAGCATAACAAGTTGCAACAATATCATAAAAGTACCAATTACGGATACTAGGCACTATGCCCTAACAATCTTATGCTATTACATGACCAATCTCATCCAATCCCTACCATCCCCTTCAGCCTACAGCGGGGGAATTACTCACACATGGATGGGGGAAACATGGCTGGTCGATGGAGAGGCGTCGGTGGTGATGATGGCGATGATCTCCTCCAATTCCCCGTCCCGGCGGAGTGCCAGAACGGAGTTTCTGGTCCCGAGACGGATTTTCGCGACGGTGGCGGCGTACTGGATGGTTTCTGGCGACTTCGACTTCCCCGTCTCGCGTTTTTAGATCGAAACCCTTAAGTAGTCCAGAGGGGGGCGCCAGAGGCTGGCCGAGGCGGCCACACGCTAGGGCGGCGCGCCCTCCGTACAGGCCGCGCCGACCTAGTGTCTGGGGGGCCTGGGCCTCCCCCAGGCCTGCCCTTCTGGCTCCATGATTCTTCTGAGAAAGTTGAATTTCTGCACAAAAACGAGACACCAGAGCAATTCTGCTGAAAACAGCGTTAGTCCGTGTTAGTTGTATCCAAAATACACAAATTAGAGGCAAAACAATAGCAAAAGTATTCGGGAAAGTAGATACGTTTTGGACGTATCAAAGTACAAGGCGTGGCTTGTAGCGAAAGGCTACACACAGAGAGAAGGTGAAGATTACTTCGACACCTATTAACATGTCGATCTAATTGCCACCATTCGAGTACTATTGTCCATCACTACAAGAAAAGTTGCCATAGCCGACGAACTGAAAGTCGCGCCGTGGTTGCTGATGCACCTTGGCCGACGACTTTTGCTCTCTCCGTGGTGCATGTCAAAACTTTTTTTCTCATTTCTGAGGCCACCTGGCCTGATGAAAACGTGGAAAATGTCGCGTATGGTGGCCCGGGACGTGGTGCATGATGAATTCTCGGGTGCGCCGGCCGAGTCAACGCAAATCCGCACTGCCCAGGGATGTAGGGCCCAGATGGCAGCCTCTCTAGCATTGTTTTTTTCTCGATTTCGCCATCTCGTTCAATGCTCTCCGGTCGAGCCGTTTACGATGCAGGATCATGGGTCCCGCAAGTCATCCTCTATGAACGAAAATTCTTTCTATTCTTAGAATTTTTTTACCCCCTGATTTCTGGCTACTTCGTTTTTCTTTTGATCCCATGCTGCCTTGGAAACGTTGAGACCGCTGCTGCAAAATGGGACCCGCATGTCATCCTCCATGTGCAATCAAGTTTTTTTTCTTGGAGTTATTTTTGGCACCTGATCTTTGGTCACTTGCCTTTTTTCGATCCCGTGCCGCTTCTGAAACGTTGATACCGCTGGTGCTAAATGGAACCCACATGCCATCCTCTATGTACAATTGATAGGTCCATTTTCCATCACTATTTTATATCATAATTTACTGTTATTCATTGATATATTTCATATTTAGAGATGATACTTATGTTATTTCATCTATTTTGCATGTTTCATGATTATCGGAGAATCGCGCACCGGAGTCAGGATTCTGCTGGAAAAAGCACCGTCAGAATGCAATATTTCGGAAGATCAGCAATTGACGAAAATTACACGGAAAATCTTATTTTTCCAGAAGACGGAGACAGCCAGAAGGAGGAGCCGAGGAGGGCCGCCATGGGCCCCCCCATAGGCCGGCGTGGGCCCAGGCCTGGCGGCGCCGCCTTGTGGGGAGGGGGCCCACAGCCCCCTCTGGCCTCCTCTCCTTCGCGTACTTCTTCGTCCCGAAAACCTAAGCTCCAGGGGATAATCGCGAAGAGACACGGCCGCCTCGCGGGGCGGAAAACACCGAGAGAGAAAAGAGCTCTCCGGCAGGCTGAAATCCGCCGGGAAATTCCCTCCCGGAGGGGGAAATCGACGCCATCGTCACCAGTCATCGAGCTGGACATCATTGGGATCATCATCACCATAATCTCCATCATCATCACCGCCATCTCCACCGCTGCACCTCGTCACCGCTGTAACATCTAGGGTTGAATCTTGATTGTTTGATAGGGGAAACTCTCCCGGTATTGATTATTACTTGTTATTGATGCTGTTGAGTGAAACTATTGAACCAAGGTTTATGTTCAGATTGTTATTCATCATCATATCACCTCTGATCATATTCCATATGATGTCTCGTGAGTAGTTCGTTTAGTTCTTGAGGACATGGGTGAAGTCTAAATGTTAGTAGTGAATTATGTTGGGTAATATTCAATGTTATGATATTTAAGTTGTGGTGTTATTCTTCTAGTGGTGTCATGTGAACGTCGACTACATGATACTTCACATTTATGGGCCTAGGGTAATACATCTTGTATTCGTTTTCTAATTGCGGGGTTGCCTGAGTGACAGAAACCTAAACCCCCGTTGGTATATCGATGCAGGAGGGATAGCAGGATCTCAGAGTTTAAGGTTGTGGTTAGATTTATCTTAATTACTTTCTTGTATTTGCGGATGCTTGCAAGGGGTATAATCACAAGTATGTATTAGTCCTAGGAAGGGCGGTGCATTAGCATAGGTTCACCCACACAACACTTATCAAAACAATGAAGATTAATCAGCTATATGAAGCGAAAGCACTAGACTAAATTCTCGTGTGTCCTCAAGAACGTTTGGTCATTATAAGTAAACAAACCGGCTTGTCCTTTGTGCTAAAAAGGATTGGGCCACTCGCTGCAACTATTTCTCTCGCATTTTACTTACTCGTACTTTATTTATTTGCTATATCAAAACCCCCTGAATACTTGTCTGTGAGCATTTACAGTGAATCCTTCATCGAAACTGCTTGTCAACACCTTCTGCTCCTCGTTGGGTTCGACACTCTTATTTATCGAAAATACTACGATACACCCCTGATACATTGATACGTCTCCGACGTATCGATAATTTCTTATGTTCCATGCCACATTATTGATGATATCTACATGTTATATGCACATTTTATGTCATATTTATGCGTTTTCTGGAACTAACCTATTGACGAGATGCCGAAGGGCCAGCTCCTGTTTTCTGCTGTTTTTGGTTTCGAAATCCTAGTAACGAAATATTCTCGGAATTGGACGAAATCAATGCCCGTGTTCCTATTTTGCGCGGAAGCATCCGGAACACCCGAGAGTCGCGCAGAGGGGCCACACAGGCCCTGCGATGATAGGCCGGCGCGGCCCGGGCCCCGGCCGCGCCGCCTTATGGTGTCGTCGCCCCGTTGACCCTCCGACTCCGCCTCTTCGCCTATATAAAGGTCCCAGACCTAAAACCTCGATACGAAAAACCACGATACGAGAAACCTTCCAGAGCCGCCGCCATCGCGAAGCCAAGATCTGGGGGACAGGAGTCTCTGTTCCGGCACGCTGCCAGGACGGGGAAGTGCCCCCGGAAGGCTCCTCCATCGACACCACCGCCATCTCCATCAACGCTGCTGTCTCCCATGAGGAGGGAGTAGTTCTCCATCGAGGCTCGGGGCTGTACCGGTAGCTATGTGGTTAATCTCTCTCCTATGTGCTTCAATACAATAATCTCATGAGCTGCCTTACATGATTGAGATTCATATGATGATGCTTGTAATCTAGATGTCGTTATGCTAGTCAAGTGAATTTTACTTATGTGATCTCCGGAGACTCCTTGTCCCACGTGTGTAAAGGTGACAGTGTGTGCACCGTGTGGGTCTCTTAGGCTATATTTCACGGAATACTTATTCACCGTTATGAATGGCGTAGTGAAGTGCTTATTTATATCTCTTTATGATTGCAATGTGTTTTGTATCACAATTTATCTATGTGCTACTCTAGTGATGTTATTAAAGTAGTTTTATTCCTCCCGCACGGTGTAATGGTGACAGTGTGTGCATCCGTGTTAGTACTTGGCGTAGGCTATGATTGTGATCTCTTGTAGATTATGAAGTTAACTATTGCTATGATGGTATTGATGTGATCTATTCCTCCTACATAGTGTGAAGGTGACAAGTGTGCATGTCTGTGTTAGTACTTGGTTTAGTCGTGTTGATCTTTCATGCACTCTAAGGTTATTTAAATATGAACATTGAATTGTGGAGCTTGTTAACTCCGGCATTGAGGGTTCGTGTAATCCTACGCAATGTGTTCATCATCCAACAAGAGAGTGTAGAGTATTGTAAGGGTACATTGCCTCTATGTGTGGTTTTGGTAATTAATGACAACCCCTATGGACTAATATTTTCATTGAGTTTATATGAAGGAATATTCCATAGGTTCTACTTGCTCTCCATGTGTTGGATTCAAGTATGGATGTCATGAAGATAAAGGTATACCTTGTGTATTGGCATCAAGATCATCGGTATGAAGATATGATCAAGAAGAAGAAATGAAGATGGAGTTCTTATGTGGAACTCAATATTAGCCATGCTCTATCTTATGTGAGTATGAGAAGATACAAGGTTGAGTTGGGCAAGTTCAAGATGAGCATCTTGAGTGAATCACATGCTTGAAGCTTGCCGTCCATTTGGTGATAATGGACATGTGAAGATGTGCATCAATGGGGCTTTCCCATCATAGTGTATGGGGAGTATTTGTGAGTCTTCACGAAGCAACATTGATCAAGTGAGGCATTCCGGCTTGAGTAAAGCTTGAAGAGTTATCATCAAGATCAAGCGGGATGCGCAAGGCAAAGGTATGGACTTGCTAGGTTTTCCTTTTACCGGTCTCAAGGTGGATGTTGGGAGACCGGATTATAGGATAGATAGCCGCACTATTAAGAGGGGCTTTCGGTTAAGTAACTTGATCACATCGTCTTAGGGAGCTCAATCCTTTGCATACTTTGCATATCCTTATTGCTTCTTGGTGTTTCTCTGTGTGAGGTTCTTGAGCTTGTTGCTAGCTTTACAACAAGCCCAAGTTCATCGAAAACGGAATCAGCATGCATCTTCTATTGCGTTTTCGAGTTTGGACGTCTTCACCGTTTCTTGACGGTGGGAGACTCCCTCTCTAAAAATCATCTAAAATGTTCTTTGAGGAGTCTCCATATTTCCAGTTTTTGTTGGGGTTCTATTCGTCGTTATCTTTCCAACAAAATTGGTTTCATGTTAATCGGAGTTCGGGAGCAATAGTTATTAAAGAAAAGGTAAAAGAAGAAAAAGAAAAAGAAAAGAAAAAAGGGGACGGCTGCCCGGTTTCTGACCGGTCGACCGGACCGCACGCCGGCCCACTCGGTCGACCGGGCGGCCACCGGCCCACGCGCCGGCCAGCCCAGCTGAACCTCCGGTCCGACCGGATGGCTGACCGGGCCGTCTCTCCGCCTTCGGCCCGTCAGGCGGCCTGGCGCGCGCCGCTCGGCCTGACCGGCCTCGCCCTCAGCCCGCGGCCTGGCTGGCCTGGCTGCCTCCCTGGCCCAGCCGGATCCGCTCCGGGCCGCCTCCACGCGCTGAGGCCCACGCGGCCTGGCCTCTTCCCCGCGCGGCCGAAGGGTTTCCGCTGCCCAGCGCGCTAACCACCGCGCCCAGTCGGTGGGCCGGTCTGACCGGACAGGCCACCGGCCTCTCCGGCCCAGGCTCCGGTTCGACCGGCCTGCTGGCCGGCCTGGGCACTTTTTAACCCGTTTTTATGCGTTTTCCACCCCGTTTCTTCCCCAACGGTTATTTCTTCTTCCCCCACTATAAATACCTTTCTTCTACCTTGAGACAAGGAGTTCTTCCTATTCTCTCACCTCCATTGTTGCTATTTGAAGAACTTGCTCTCCCCCTTGATTCCTCCAACCATTCTTGCTCATATTTGAGGATTTGAGAGAGGAGATCTAGATCTACACTTCCACCAAACCATTTCTTCTCTAAGTGAGGGAATCTCTTGGGATCTAGATCTTGGAGTCTTTGGTTGACTTTCCCCCTTGTTCTTCATCTCCAATCTCATTCTAGCATTCGTTGCTTTGGTGGGATTTGAGTGTGAAGGACTTGAACACCTCCGGTGTTCTTGCTTTGCATCATTGCATAGTGTTGAGCTCTCCACCACGATTTGTTCGAGTGAGAGACCGTGAGCTTGTTACTCTTGGAGGGTGACCTCCTAGTTGGCTTGGTGATTGGTGCTCCGGTGATCTCTTCAAGAAGATTGTGAAGAGGCCCGGGCTTCTCCTTCGTGGAGCTTGTGAAGTGGTTGTGGAGCTTGCCATCTCCGGAGCGGAGGAAAAGCTAACCATAAGGAAAGGGCCATTATCCTTCGTGGGTGTGGTTCGGAGAATAGGGTGAGCCTTCGTGGCGCGGGGAATCCTTCGTGGGACCTCCACTCCTCCAAACGTGACGTACCTTGTTGCAAAGCAAGGGAACACGGGAATACATCCTCGTCTCCGCGTGCCTTGGTTATTTCTATACCCGAGCTCTCTTTCCTTGTGATAGCCATCGTGCTTGAAGTACATATATCTTGCTATCACTTGTGCTACATATATCTTGTGCCTATCTTGCTTAGCTCTAGTTGCTATTGTTACACTTAGTTGAGCTTAGATATTTAGGGTTTGTGCTTGTAAACTAAACGATAGTTTAATTCCGCATTCTTACAAGACAAATCCGCAAGAGTTTGTAATTGCCTATTCACCCCCCCCTCTAGGCGAAATCTCGATCTTTCAAGTATGCATTTATCTATTCTGTTATGTGATCAATGTTGAGAGTGTCCACTAGTGAAAGTGTAATCCCTAGGCCTTGTTCCTAAATACTGCTATCGCTGCTTGTTTCTTGTTTCTTTGCGTTACTACTGCTACCATATTACCACCATCAACTACACGCCTGGCAAGCTATTTTACGGCGCCGTTACTACTTGCTCATATTCATTCATACCACACTGTATTTCACTATCTCTTCGCCGAACTAGTGCACCTATTAGGTGTGTTGGGGACACAAGAGACTTCTTGCTTTGTGGTTGCAGGGTTGCATGAGAGGGATATCTTTGACCTCTTCCTCACTGAGTTCGATAAACCTTGGGTGATCCACTTAAGGGAAACTTGCTGCTGTTCTACAAACCTCTGCTCTTGGAGGCCCAACACTGTCTACAAGAATAGAAGCTCCCGTAGACATTAAGCACTTTTCTGGCGCCGTTGCCGGGGAGGAAAGGTAAAAGGCACTCACACTCCGGATCTCGGCTACTAAGCTATTTTCGTCTGTTGTAAGTACTCGAAGCTATTTCCTTTAGATCCTGCAATTGCATCTTTTTGTTTCTTGTTTACACTAGTTAGGCATAATGGACAACAATGAGCTTCTTATTCTATTTCCTGATTTAAGACATGGATGGTTTGATGCGAAAATTAAAAAACCTATGGAATCTTATTTGCATGCTTGGTAGTAATATTGGTATGAACGCTTTGAACACCATTGTTGATAATGATATAGAAAGTTCTAAGCTTGGGGAAGCTGGTTTTCATGATCTTTTTAGTCCCCCAAGCATTGAGGAGAAAATTTTCTTTGATGATACTTTGCCTCCTATTTATGATGATTATAATGATAGTGGTATTTTGGTGCCACCTACTATGGAGGATAAATTTGATTATGATTACAATATGCCTCCTATATTTGATGATGAGAATAATAATGATAGCTACTTTGTTGAATTTGCTCCCACTACAACTAATAAAATTGATTATGCCTATGTGGAGAGTAATAATTTTATGCATGAGACTCATGATAAGAATGCTTTATGTGATAGTTATATTGTTGAGTTTGCTCATGTTGCTACTGAAAGTTATTATGAGAGAGGAAAATATGGTTGTAGAAATTTTCATGTTACTAAAACACCTCTCTATGTGCTGAAATTTTTGAAGCTACACTTGTTTTATCTTCCTATGCTTGTTACTTTGCTCTTCATGAACTTGTTTATTTACAAGATTCCTATGCATAGGAAGCATGTTAGAATTAAATTTGTTTTGAATTTGCCTCTTGATGCTCTCTTTTGCTTCAACTACTATTTCTTTCGAGTGCATCATTAAAACTGCTGAGCCCATCTTAATGGCTATAAAGAAAGCACTTCTTGGGAGGTAACCCATGTGTTTATTTTGCTACAGTACTTGTTTTATATTTGTGTCTTGGAAGTTGTTTACTACTGTAGCAACCTCTCCTTATCTTAGTTTTGTGTTTTGTTGTGCCAAGTAAAGTCGTTGATAGAAAGGTTGATACTAGATTTGGATTACTGCGCAGAAACAGATTTCTTTGCTGTCACGAATCTGGGCCTAATTCTCTGTAGGTAACTCAGAAAATTATGCCAATTTACGTGAGTGATCCTCAGATATGTACGCAACTTTCATTCAATTTGAGAATTTTCATTTGAGCAAGTCTGGTGCCCTTTTAAAATTCGTCTTTACGGACTATTCTGTTTTGACAGATTCTGCCTTTTATTTCGCAT
Organism: Lolium rigidum; assembly: GCF_022539505.1. Lineage (NCBI taxonomy): Eukaryota > Viridiplantae > Streptophyta > Magnoliopsida > Poales > Poaceae > Lolium > Lolium rigidum. Next base: position 241,022,678 of record NC_061512.1, on the reverse strand, counting down.
TGCTTCTTTCGCTGTGTTGGGTGGATTTCTTTGCTCCATTACCTTCCAGTAGCTTTGAGCAATGTCCAGAAGTGTTAAGAATGATTGTGTCACCTCTGAACATGTGAATTTTTAATTATGCACTAACCCTCTAATGAGTTTGTTTCGAGTTTGGTGTGGAGGAAGTTTTCAAGGGTCAAGAGAGGAGGATGATATACTATGATCAAGAAGAGTGAAAGCTCTAAGCTTGGGGATGCCCCGGTGGTTCATCCCTGCATATATCAAGAAGACTCAAGCGTCTAAGCTTGGGGATGCCCAAGGCATCCCCTTCTTCATCGACAACATTATCAGGTTCCTCCCCTGAAACTATATTTTTATTCGGTCACATCTTATGTACTTTACTTGGAGCGTCTGTGTGCTTTTATTTTTGTTTTGTTATTTTCATTCTCTGAATAAATGCTTGTGTGGGAGAGAGACACGCTCCGCTGGTTCATATGAACACATGTGTTCTTCGCTTTATCTTTTAGTGTTCATGGCGAAGGTTAAAACTGCTTCGTTCATTTTTATATGGTTGGAAATGGAAAATGCTACATGTAGTAATTCTAAAATGTCTTGAATAATTTGATACCTGGCAATTGTTGTGCTCATGTTTAAGCTCTTGCATCATATACTTTGCACCCATTAATGAAGAAACACCTAGAGCTTGCTAAATTTGGTTTGCATATTTGGTCTCTCTAAAGTCTAGATAATTTCTAGTAATGAGTTTTGAACAACAAGGAAGACGGTGTAGAGTCTTATAATGTTTACAATATGTCTTTTATGTGAGTTTTGCTGCACCGGTTCATCCTTGTGTTTGTTTCAAATAACCTTGCTAGCCTAAACCTTGTATCGAGAGGGAATACTTCTCATGCATCCAAAATCCTTGAGCCAACCACTATGCCATTTGTGTCCACCATACCTACCTACTACATGGTATTTCTCCGCCATTCCAAAGTAAATTGCTTGAGTGCTACCTTTAAATTTCCATCATTCGTCTTTGCAATATATAGCTCATGGGACAAAATAGCCTTAAAAACTATTGTGGTATTGAATATGTACTTATGCACTTTATCTCTTATTAAGTTGCTTGTTGTGCGATAACCATGCTCCTGAGGGACGCCATCAACTCTTTGTTGAATATCATGTGAGTTGCTATGCATGTTCGTCTTGTGCTGAAGTAAGGGAGATTTACCACTCATTTAATGGTTAGAGCATGCATAATGTTAGAGAAGAACATTGGGCCGCTAACTAAAGCCATGATCCATGGTGGAAGTTTCAGATTTTGGACATATATCCTCAATCTCATATGAGAACATTAATTGTTGCTACATGCTTATGCATTAAAGAGGAGTCCATTATCTGTTGTCTATGTTGTCCCGGTATGGATGTCTAAGTTGAGAATAATCAAAAGCGAGAAATCCAAATGCGAGCTTTCTCCTTAGACCTTTGTACAGGCGGTATAGAGGTACCCCTTTGTGACACTTGGTTAAAACATGTGTATTGCAATGATAATCCTGGTAATCCGAGCTAATTAGGACAAGGTGCGGGCACTATTAGTATACTATGCATGAGGTTTGCAACTTGTAAGATATAATTTACATGATACATATGCTTTATTACTACCGTTGACAAAATTGTTTCATGTTTTCAAAACCAAAGCTCTAGCACAAATATAGCAATCGATGCTTTCCTCTTTGAAGGACCATTCTTTTACTTTTATGTTGAGTCGGTTCACCTATTTCTCTCCACCTCAAGAAGCAAACACTTGTGTGAACTGTGCATTGATTCTTACATACTTGCTTATTGCACTTGTTATATTGCTTTGCATTGACAATTATCCATGAGATATACATGTTACAAGTTGAAAGCAACCGCTGAAACTTAATCTTCCATTGTGTTGCTTCAATGTCTTTACTTTAAATTATTGCTTTATGAGTTAACTCTTATGCAAGACTTATTGATGCTCGTCTTGAAAGTGCTATTCATGAAAAGTCATTGCTTTATGATTCAGTTGTTTACTCATGTCATTACCATTGTGTTGATCGCTGCATTCATTACATATGTTTACAATATGATCAAGTTTATGATGGCATGTCACTCCGGAAATTATCTTTGTTTATCGTTTACACTGCTGGGACGAGCAAAAACTAAGCTTGGGGATGCTGATACGTCTCCGACGTATCGATAATTTCTTATGTTCCATGCCACATTATTGATGATATCTACATGTTATATGCACATTTTATGTCATATTTATGCGTTTTTCGGGACTAACCTATTGACGAGATGCCGAAGGGCCAGTTCCTGTTTTTCGCTATTTTTGGTTTCGAAATCCTAGTAACGAAATATTCTCGGAATTGGACGAAATCAACGCCCGGGTTCCTATTTTGCCCGGAAGCATCCAGAACACCGAGAGTCGCCGGAGGAGGGCCACACGGGCCCCGGATGATAGGCCGGCGCGGCCCAGGCCCTGGCCGCGCCGCCTTATGGTGTCGTCGCCCCGTTGACCCTCCGACTCCGCCTCTTCGCCTATATAAAGGTCCCAGACCTAAAACCTCGATACGAAAAACCACGATACGAGAAACCTTCCAGAGCCACCGGCATCGCGAAGCCAAGATCTGGGGGACAGGAGTCTCTGTTCCGGCACGCTGCCGGGACGGGGAAGTGCCCCCGGAAGGCTCCTCCATCGACACCACCGCCATCTCCATCAACGCTGCTGTCTCCCATGAGGAGGGAGTAGTTCTCCATCGAGGCTCGGGGTTGTACCGGTAGCTATGTGGTTAATCTCTCTCCTATGTGCTTCAATACAAATAATCTCATGAGCTGCCTTACATGATTGAGATTCATATGATGATGCTTGTAATCTAGATGTCGTTATGCTAGTCAAGTGAATTTTACTTATGTGATCTCCGGAGACTCCTTGTCCCACGTGTGTAAAGGTGACGAGTGTGTGCACCGTGTGGGTCTCTTAGGCTATATTTCACAGAATACTTATTCACTGTTATGAATGGCGTAGTGAAGTGCTTATTTATATCTCTTTATGCTTGCAATGTGTTTTGTATCACAATTTATCTATGTGCTACTCTAGTGATGTTATTAAAGTAGTTTTATTCCTCCTGCACGGTGTAATGGTGACAGTGTGTGCATCCGTGTTAGTACTTGGCGTAGGCTATGATTGTGATCTCTTGTAGATTATGAAGTTAACTATTGCTATGATGGTATTGATGTGATCTATTCCTCCTACATAGTGTGAAGGTGACAAGTGTGCATGATGTGTTAGTACTTGGTTTAGTCGTGTTGATCTTTCATGCACTCTAAGGTTATTTAAATATGAACATTGAATTGTGGAGCTTGTTAACTCCAGCATTGAGGGTTCGTGTAATCCTACGCAATGTGTTCATCATCCAACAAGAGAGTGTAGAGTATGCATTTATCTATTCTGTTATGTGATCAATGTTGAGAGTGTCCACTGGTGAAAGTGTAATCCCTAGGCCTTGTTCCTAAATACGCTATCGTTGCTTGTTTCATTGTTTTCTTGCGTTACTATCGCTACCATATTACCACCATCAACTACATGCCAGCAAGCTATTTTCTGGCGCCGTTACTACTTCTCATATTCATTCATACCACCTGTATTTCACTATCTCTTCGCCGAACTAGTGCACCTATTAGGTGTGTTGGGGACACAAGAGACTTCTTGCTTTGTGGTTGCAGGGTTGCATGAGAGGGATATCTTTGACCTCTTCCTCCCTGAGTTCGATAAACCTTGGGTGATCCACTTAAGGGAAACTTGCTGCTGTTCTACAAACCTCTGCTCTTGGAGGCCCAACACTGTCTACAAGAATAGAAGCTCCCGTAGACATCATACATCTCAAACGTATCTATAATTTCTTATGTTCCATGCTACTTTTATGATGATACTCACATGTTTTATACACATTTTATGTCATTATTATGCATTTTCCGGCACTAACCTATTGACGAGATGCCGAAGAGCCAGTTGCTGTTTTCTGCTGTTTTTGGTTTCAGAAATCCTACAAAGGAAATATTCTCGGAATTGGACGAAATCAACGCCCAGGTCTTACTTTTCCACAAAGCTTCCAGAAGACCGAAAGGATTACGAAGTGGGGCGACGAGGCGCCGCCACACTAGGGCCGCGCGGCCTAAGGGGGCCCGCGCCGCCCTAGCGTGTGGGGCCCCCGTCGGCCCTCCGACTCCGCCCTTCCGCCTACTTAAAGCCTTCGTCGCGAAACCTTCGATGCGAGAGCCACGATACGGAAAACCTTCCGAGACGCAGCCGCCGCCAATCCCATCTCGGGGGATTCGGAGATCGCCTCCGGCACCTCGCCGGAGAGGGGAATCATCTCCCGGAGGGCTCTTCATCGCCATGATCGCCTCCGGATTGATGTGTGAGTAGTTCACCCCTGGACTATGGGTCCATAGCAGTAGCTAGATGGTTGTCTTCTCCTCATTGTGCTATCATGTTAGATCTTGTGAGCTGCCTATCATGATCAAGATCATCTATTTGTAATGCTACATGTTGTGTTTGTTGGGATCCGATGAATATTGAATACTATGTCAAGTTGATTATCAATCTATCATATATGTTGTTTATGTTCTTGCATGCTCTCCGTTGCTAGTAGAGGCTGCGGCCAAGTTGATACTTGTAACTCCAAGAGGGAGTATTTATGCTCGATAGTGGGTTCATGCCTCCATTGAATGCGGGACGAGTGACGAGAAAGTTCTAAGGTTGTGGATGTCGTTGTTGCCACTAGGGATAAAACATCAATGCTTTGTCTAAGGATATTTGTGTTGATTACATTACGCACCATACTTAATGCAATTGTCCGTTGTTTGCAACTTAATACCTGGAAGGGGTTCGGATGATAACTCTGAAAGTGGACTTTTTAGGCATAGATGCATGCTTTGGATAGCGGTCTATGTACTTTGTCGTAATGCCCTGATTAAATCTCATAGTACTCATCATGATATATGTATGTGCATTGTTATGCCTTCTTTATTTGTCAATTGCCCAACTGTAATTTGTTCACCCAACATGCTATTTATCTTATGGGAGAGACACCACTCGTGAACTGTGGACCCCGGTCCATTCTTTACATCTGAAATACAATCTACTGCAATTGTTCTTTACTGTTCTTCGCAAACAAACATCATCTTCCACACTATACAATTAATCCTTTGTTTACAGCAAGCCGGTGAGATTGACAACCTCATCTGTTACGTTGGGGCAAAGTACTTTGATTGTGTTGTGCGGGTTCCACGTTGGCGCCGGAATCCCCGGTGTTGCGCCGCACTACACTCCGTCACCAACGACCTTCACGTGATCCTTGACTCCTACTTGGTTCGATAAACCTTGGTTTCTTGCGAGGGAAAACTTGCTACTGTATGCATCACACCTTCCTCTTGGGGTTCCCAACGGACGTGTGTTAACCTGCACGCATCAAGCACTTTTTCAGGCGCCGTTGCTGGGGAGATCAAGACACGCTTGCAAGGGAGTCTCCCACTTCCAATCTCTTTACTTTGTTTTTGTCTTGCTTTACTTTACTTTATTTACTGCTTTGTTTGCTCTTATATCAAAAACACAAAAAAAATTAGTTGCTAGTTTACTTTATTTACTGTCTTGATCTCCATATTAAAAACACAAAAAAATTAGTTACTTGCATTTACTTTATTTAGTTTGCTTTGTTTACTATTGCTAAAATGAGTAATCCTGAAGTTGAAGTTCGTTGTTTTAAGCAACAAGGGGGAGAAAGTTTTAAAGACGCTTGGTATAGAATTAGTGATGCTCATCATAGGTGCACCAAGAAACACTCCACTATTATCTTACTTAGGAACTTTTATGTTGGTATATCTAGCTGGAATAGGTATGTTCTTGATACTCTTTCGGGGGGTAATTTCCTAGGTACTCCTGCTTTAGAAGCTAGTTGCATCATTGAGAGCCTAGTTGGAATACCACCTATTAATGAAACTAAAATTGAAATCTCTCTTGAGGATGTCATGAAAAAGTTAGAAGCCATAGAGAAAAATCTTCCAAGTGTTGATACTAAA
>NC_061512.1:240989522-241016491 GCF_022539505.1 Lolium rigidum | reverse complement strand
CGATACACCCCCTATACTTGTGGGTCATCAACAATCAAGTTTCTTTTCTTGGAGTTATTTTTGGCACATGATATTTGGTCACTTGCCTTTTTCTTTCGATCCCGTGCCGCCTCTGAAACGTTGAGACCGCTGCTGCAAAATGGGACCCACATGTTATCCTCTATGTACAATAAAAGTTTCTTTTCTTCGATTATTTTTGGCTCCTAATATTTGGTCAATTGCCTTTTTTTTCGATCTCATGTCGTCTCTCAAACGTTGAGTAAGCTGCTGCAAAATGGGACCCGGATGTCATCCTATATGTACAATAAAAGTTTCTTTTCTTGGATTATTTTTGGCACCTGATATTTGATCACTTACCTTTTTCTTTCGATCTCATGCAACCTTTGAAACGTTGAGACCGCTGCTGCAAAATGGGACCTGCATGTCATCCTCTATGTACAATAAAAGTTTTTTTTCTTGGATTATTTTTCACCATCTGATTTTTGGCTATTTCCTTTTTTTTTGATCCCCTGCTGCCTTGGAAACATTGAGGATGCTGCTGCCTCATGGGTCCCGCATGTCATCCTCTATGTACAATCAACTTTCTTTTTCTTGGCTTTTTTACCCCCTTATTTTTGGTCACTTGCCTTTTGCTTTTGATCTCATGCAGCCTTTGAAACGTCGAGGAAGTTGCTGGCTCATGGGACCCGCATGTCATCCTCTATGTACAATAAAAGTTTCTTTTCTTAAATTTTTTCCACCCTCTGATTTTTCGCTATTTCCTTTTTCTTTTCATCCCCCGCCGCCTTGAAAACTTTAGGCTGCTGCTGCCTCATGGGTCCCGCATGTCATCCTCTATGAAGTATATATGTTTTTTTTCTTGGAGTTTTTTTTACCCCCTGATTTTTGGCTACCTACTTTTTCTTTCAATCCAGTGCCGCCTTGGAAATTTTGAAACCGCTCCTGCAAAATGGGTTCCACATGTCAGTCTCTATGAATAATAAACCTGTCCTTTCTTGGATTTTTTTTACCCCTAATTTCTGGCTATTTGCCTTTTTTCTTTCGATCCCCTGAAACGTAGAGGACGCTGTTGGATCACGGTTCCCACATGTCAGTCTCTATGAATAATAAACCTTACCTTTGTTAGATTTATTTTTGGCCCCTGATTTCTGGCTATTTGCCTTTTTCCTTTGATCCCCTGCCGCCTTTGAAACGATGAGGACGTTGCTGGCAGGTCGGTCCCACATGTCATCCTCTATGAAGAATAAAAGTTTTCTGTGTTGGATTTATTTTTGACACCTAATTTCTGGCTATTTGCCTTTTTCTTTCGATCCCTGCCACCTTTGAAACGTTGAGGCCGCTGCTGATAAATGGGTCTCACATGTCAGCCTCTCTGTTCAATAAACGTTTCCTTTCTCGGATTTATTTTTGACCCCTGATTTCTGGCTACTTTGATTTTTTTTCTTTCGATCTCGTGCCACCTTTGAAACGTTGAGGACTCTACTGGCTCATGGGTCCCACATGTCAGCCTCTATGAACAATAAACCTTTCCATTCTTGGAGTTATTTTGACCCCTAGTTTCTGGCTATTTTGCCTTTTTTGGATCCCGTGCCGCCTTGGAAACATTGAGGATGTTGCTGCATCATGGGTCTTTTCTCCTCTCAGAACGATAAATGTTTTTTTTCTTTCGGTCCCCTGCTGCATTTAAAACGTTGACAACGCTGCTGGCTCATGGGTCCCCAATGTCAGCCTCCCCGTACAAGAAACATGTGATATCTTGATTATTTTGCAGACAATAAATAATGTATTTCACTCTGAGCTAGTGCAAACGGATAAATTAAATCTTTATTTTTACATAAACAAACTTATATGTTGAATCTCCTTTTTTTTTTTGTTTTTGCGAAGCATAGGACTTTCCTGTTTTGGGGTGGGCTGAAATTGTACGAGTCAAAAGGCGTCCATCAGGATAGTTCAAAGGCCCAGATGGTCAGATGCAGCTCCAATTGAATTTTTGTCACTCCCTTTTTTGGTGGCAATAGTTTTGCCAATCCTCTTTGGAATCGAAGAAGTGCATGATACTTCAAATCAAGAAGGTTGCAATCCTCTTTCTGCAAAGGTTGTATTTCTAGATAGCTAAGGTGGATTCGAATCTGTCGTGGTTCAGGCAGCTCAGGTAAGCCTTCTTGCACTGATTAATGGAAGTTGTGTATAACAAGGTCAAGAAATGTGGCTCGGTGTAATAAATCTATTTGAATCATTGTTATGGGTTCAATATGATAGTTCCCTAACACGTCAGCCAAAATATAAATTAAGTTTTTTTTCTAAAACGGAAATACAAATTAAAATGAACACAAACATTAGTTATCATAATAGCTGATCATACATACATACTTGCTAAGAGCAAAAGCTTGCCACAGTTTTACCACCCATACAGTTAATTAGCAGTTCAGATAAGATAACCTTATATAAGTATAACTACAAATGCATTTGCTAAGGGCTCATGGGATAACAGAACTAGACAACCACGAATTTCATGACCAGCATGTCACAACAGCATCGAAAGATCTTGACCTTCAACTTTGATCCAATGCGAAGATTGGCACAGTCAATGAACTTTTTCCACCTGGAAGTAACAACTAAGCGGCCATCTGTGGGACTGACGGAGTACCGTTCCTCCACGGTGAGACCTTGACTCTTCATGACGAGGGATATCTTGCCCCTTCGGTCGGCATTGAGATTCTTGGAGATACTTTTAGGCTGATTTCTGATTCAAAGCAAGAGATACCACCAAAAATTAGTCAATGGCACTAATGCACTGAACCATGTGAGACTTTGAGCAGAGAAGACATCAAGATAAGAGAAGTTCTGTTGTCATATACTTACGAACGTTAGCCTTCAGATGTGTCCTGGTCATCACATGGGTGGCCACAGCAATGAGTTGAGACCTCGGTGATCTGGCTGAGCAGGTGCAGGAGCCTGGGCTGGTACACGAGCTGGTGCTGATGCAGGAGACTGCTGGGCAGGTGCAGTAAATGGTGCCTCTAGAGAAACCGGTGCTGATGTAGGAGACTGTTGGGCAGGTGTAGTAAATGGTGCCTTTAGAGAAACCAGTGCTGATGCAGGAGCCTGCTGGGCAGGTGTAGTATACGGGGCCTCTACATGAACCGATGCTGATGTAGGGGCCTACTGGGTAGATGCAGTAAACGGGGCTGGTACAGGAACCGGTGCTGATGCAGGAGAGTGGGAAGCTGGTGTTGCCTCCTATGGTCTTATCGTTCATCAAATGGACGTAAAAACATCTTTTCTTAATGGAGAGTTGGAAGAGGAAATATATATGGATCAACATGATGGATTTATAGTAAAAGGTGAAGAAAGAAAGGTGTGCAAGTTGCTGAAACCTTTATATGGCCTGAAACAAGCACCTAAGCAATGGCATGAGAAGTTTGAAAAAACTTTAACTTCGTCATGGTGGAGGCGAAGGTCGTTATACTATGTTTGTATGTGGATGATATCCTCATCTTTGGTACAAACATTAAAGTAGTAAATGAGGTCAAGTCTTTCTTTTCAAAGAGCTTTGATATGAAAAATCTGAGAGAAGCTGATGTGATTCTGAACATCAAGATGATTAAGAACGAGAGTGAGATTACTCTACCGCAATACCATTATGTTGAGAAAGATCTTGAGCCGGTTCGGCTATACTGATAGGAAGTCTTCTCCAACACCTTATGATCCCAGAAACTATGCAAGAACCGAAAGATTGCCATAGATCAATTGAGATATTCTCATATCGCTGGTTCACTCATGTTGATAGGTTCATGCGCTACCTATATGGTACAATGAGTTATGGGATTCACTATTTAGGGCACCCAGCTGTGCTTGAAGGAAATAGTGATTCAAATTGGATCTCTGATGTAGCTGATCTCTATGCCACTAGTGGGTATGTATTTACCTTTGGAGATGGCGCGGTGTCATGGAGATCTTGCAAACAAACCATATTGACTAGGTCAACTATGGAAGCAGAACTAACTGCATACTGTTGAATCAGAATGGTTGCGTGAGCTCTTGATGGACTTGCATGTGGTTGAAAAACCAGTTCCGGCAATTCTTTTGAATTGTGACAATCAAACTGTAATTGCCAAATTGAACAATTCTAAGGATAACGCGAAGTCGTCAAGACACGTAAATAGACGTTTGAAGTATGTTAGGAAATTGCGAAACTCCAGAGTAATAACTGTTATGTATATTCAAACATACAAAAACCATGCAAATCCATTTACGAAGGGACTATCACGTAATGTGATAGAAAGTGCATCGAGAGGGATGGGTTTGAGACCCGTAGATGTTACACCATTGTAGTAACCCAACCTTTGTGATCGGAGATCCCGTGAATTAGGATCTGGGTAGAACAAACTAGTGATTTAATTTAGGAGAGTTTTATGTAACCATCTCTATGTGAAGATACACAACTCTCAATTCTTGTAAGGAAGGATGGCAACAAGCCTTAATGTATTTATGTTGGCTATTTTAGCAAAGATGATGTCCTATAGAGCATTCTTGAAAGAACACACCTATATGAGTCCGATTGTTAAACGTCGCAATCTATGAGATTTGGGTGATTTCTAGTAAACTCATGAAGAGACCACGAAGTATGAGGCACATGCTTCACCCGCGGGGTAGGCTACAAGAAGCCATGTACTGATTATGACTTTGAGTGAAACCTGTTCACGTAAAACTTGCAATTCAAGGCTTAGTCCGTTGTTTAAGTGTGAATGGATGTAACTTAAGGTTCTAGGCGAAAGTTTAACTTAACAGTCTCTGCTGAAACACTCGTATATAAACAAGTAACGAGTATTGATAAATCTCTAAATGGACATTTGAGATCTGGTGGTGGATTGTTGAAATATTGGGCCCATCTATAGTGGCCCAAATTAGATTTCTGATTTCCCTATAATTGTGGCAACCCATGTGAGTTTGAGCCTAAGTTGGTAACAACTCACTAGAGACTGGTAAGAAGTGGGAAGTTTAGTCTCACATGGAATGTTGGGAGGAAGTTAGACCACCTTATAAGGTGAGTTGTTCCACCACTAGTAAGTGAGTGAGAAGAGGAGTGTTACACGCGCGCTCTTCCTCCTCCTCCTCGCTTGAGGCGACACGACACGCTCGTGGTGAGTGGATTGAGCCTCGGATCGAGACTTTCCTTTCTTTTTGCAGTTCAGGAAAACGAATAGAATCCTAGACGGACGCCGTCGCAGTTAGTCTGTTTGGGTCGCTCCCGGACCATGGGCTATCTGTAATTGACTCGAAACGTGCGTGCCACGTGGGCGTGGTCCATGTTGCCTAGGGTTTTCCTGAGCCTATATAATCTCTTGCCCTGCTGCCCAGAAACACACATGATACACGAGTTAGGGTTTTGCCACCTCTCTCTGCTTGCGCCGCCATCGTAGCCTACTCCATCCTGCTCGCCGGCGTGCACTGACGAACGGGAGAGCAGATCTCTGGAACCGATCGCCTTTGCGATCTTATGCGGGAGAGGGCGAATTAGGTTTTTGGGAAGCGCTCTGCGCGACTGTTCAAGCTCTTTATCACGGGTCGTCTTCCGTTCAAGTCGGGCGGTGCTGCCTACCATCGTCTTCAACGCCATCTACTTCGACCAGTCGTCAACAACGTTGTCATCAACAACATTACTGCCGCAACGACAACTGCTGCACCTCCACCACCACCTCCACCAGATCGGTACGTGCGACTTATCCCAATCTATTCAATGATAGCTGTTGTATTGTTTTCTCTGCTATTGTTCATGTTGATTAATGCATCTAGTATGTTAGAGTTTCACATGTTAGCAGTAGTTGTTGTCATGCTTAATATTATAGAATTAATCATGAAAATTGTGCCTAATTATCCAATAAATGGAAAATTTTATGTTGGTTAGTGCTTAATTGTGTGCTTATTCAAGTACTTGTCCCTGTGCAATCAACTACTCGTATATTTTATCATGACACAGTTTTTACACTGAATCCTGCAAGTGCATTATATACATTTTATGTGCTCATGACGAAAAAGAAGAAGATGCCAAGCAATATGTACATGCGAATAAGAATTCAGATGTTCTGTTATCGGCAACTTGACACAAAACGTTTCCCTTTTTTAAACACAGTTATACTGACTTTTCTCACTTGTTTTGGTTGCCTATTATATATCATGTGTTGCAGATTCTCTAGGATTGCATTATACAGATCTTATTTAGTTGTGACGGAAAAGAACATGCCAAACCATATGTACAGAAATAAGGTTACACATGTTGTGTCAATTGCAACTTGACTCAAATCTTTTTTCTCAAACTTAGATGCAATTGTACTAGCTTCTCGGCAACAGGCTTGGGATGAGTGGCATACTAAGAACCACTATGAAATATATTTTCATGTTGTACTCATTAGGTATTGCGAGGATTAATATTTTTGTCTTTATATATGGTCAAACTCTATAAATTTTTAACTTTAACTAAAACATGATATGCAAAATATTTTGGGAGGAGGAAGTATAGCCTTCCCGAGGCTGTATCACAAAGCAATTATCAAAAATTATCAAAAATTGAAACTTACACATACATGCTGAGAGAAACCTACAAGAAAAAGACCTAGTGCAATAGAGCACGAACGGTGGAATTCAACCTCAATTTTTTCTTAGTTTGTATTTAGTGTTTTCTATGGATTTCCATTTTGGGATGATTCTAGTTTGTAATTAACTTTGTAATGATTGGAGATTGATAATAGAAAAATTTAGGATTCTGGCACCAAGATTGTATTTTTGTGGTTTTTATTTATTTATTTATGATTTTTAAATCTAGTGCTTATTATTTAAATTCAAATATGAATTTGAATTATGTTATTATTTTTATATGCTGATATGAGTTTATTTTGAGATTGAGAATGTATTGATATTGCTTAAGATAATTTTCAGGAATATTTGAATCAATGACTTTCTATTTGAATTACAGTTTGACTTGGTCAAACCTAAATTTTGAATTCAAAATTTAGAAATATGTTTAATTGGTTTAGATTTATTATCACACGATGCTGAACACTAATTGCAAACAAGTGCAGGGTTTCAAGTTTTAATTTTTCCCCAAAATTTGAATTAATTAAAGGTCATATCAAAAATTGAAGTTCAAACCCTAGTGCTTGACTTAGGTCAACTTCAACACTGGAGTTCAGATTTGATCACTTTCATTGACGAAAGATAAAACTTCAAAAAAAAATCCCGCATTTTAGAGATGCATGCAATCCAAATGCATATTTTAGATATCTATTTTCCCAGGTCATATTCTTCTAGGTGCTACACTATGATAGCAGGATTTGTGTCTTTCTCTTTACAAGAGAGTGGAATGGGAGATTGACTTCTTGATCAGAACTGGGTTAGCAAATGAAGATCATAACTTAAATCCCCAATTGAGCCCCTATTCATGATTTATAGTGGTATTCTCACACCCTCAATTGAAAAGGCCGGGTAACCACATCAACTCATCCACTCTTCATCATTTGAACCAAACACAAAAAAACCTATATATCCCTGACTATCATTCATTCCTTCTAACCAAATGAAAGAAACGGCTACCACTAACTACGTGATTGGATAAATCCCATCCTCTAAAGTATACTCCCATTGACCAAACAGCGCCTTAATGTATGCCCGCCGTAGCTCAGGACATAGACACATCGCTCCAACATTTTGCGTGCGGACACGGCAACTGCTACAGAAGTACCATACAAATAACTAGCAGGTCAATATCGCCTGATCAGCATACCCATACTTGTCAAGCTTTGCTTGTACGCTAGCGCGGTCAGATCAGCTCCGTACGCACGCACCACTAGCTAGATAGCAATGGCTTCTCCCGGCGAGACCGCGCTGGCACAAGCCGGCGTCGGCGTCGGCGGTGGCGCCGGCCACGTGCTCCTGCTCCCGTACCCGAGCCAGGGCCACGTCCACCCGATGCTTCAGTTCGCCAAACGCCTCGCGCACCATGGCCTGCGCCCCACGCTCGCCGTCACGCGCTACATCCTCGCCACCTGCACGCCCGACGCCGCCGCGATCGGCGCGGTCCGCCTCGCCGCCGTCTCCGACGGCTGCGACGCGGGCGGATTCGGCGAGTGCAACGACGTCACGGCCTACCTCTCGCTCCTGGAGTCCGCGGGGTCGGAGACTCTCGCCGAGCTCCTCCGGGCCGAGGCCGCGGCGGGTCGCCCCGTCCGGACCGTAGTCTACGACGCGTTCCTGCCGTGGGCGCGCGCCGTGGCGCAGCGGCACGGCGCCGCCGCCGTGGCCTTCTTCACCCAGCCGTGCGCGGTCAACGTGGTCTATGGCCACGTGTGGTCCGAGCGGGTCGGCGTGCCGGTGGAGGCCGGCGCCACCGTCGGCCTGCCAGGGCTGCCGGCGCTGGAGCCGGAGGGCTTGCCGTGGTTCCTCAAGGTAGGGCCCGGCCCCTACCCGGGCTACTTCGAGATGGTGATGAGTCAGTTCAAGGGGCTGGAGCTAGCCGACGACGTGCTGGTCAACTCTTTCTACGAGCTGGAGCCACAGGTGAGCCAACTGACCACATGATCTCTACCTAAGACGAAACAAATACTATTACAGTAGCATTATTCAAGTGCTCCTTTTCAGTAAGTATTAGTATTATTCAAATTTATTTTTCGAGGAATAAAAAGCAGTACTAATGTACTCTCTCGGTTTAAAAATATGTGTCTTACTTTTGTCTACATATGGCTAGAGATACATTTATATCTAGATAAAGTTAAGATACAAATTTTTAGATGGAAGAAGTACTATTCATGGATATTCAAGTTGATACGAATCTGCCCGATCGTGTTGCCAACTTGCCATGTGCCACGATCACCCAGAATCAACTTTTGATCCGATGCAACAGGGAGCACGCCTCCGAGTGGGGTTGGAGCCGCACTAACGAGCATGAGAGACAGTAGACTAGTAGAGTAAGTTATTACACTAAACTATATTAAAGCATCTTAATTTTAGTCGTGGCTCCTACATGGTGTTGGGTATGAGCGTTGGATCGGGTGTATACTAGCGGCTGTGGGAGCTTCTGTCTAGTGGGGGGCTCCAACATTTTCTTTTAATCTAGTTTTATAAATAAATAATCATAAACGCATGTAGTCTAGGACATAATTTAACATATCCGCTACAAAACGCCGTCAAATTTGGTCATACATTACAAGACCGTGTGAAATGGATGGAAATCGGATAGAACAAACCCCATCTGCTGGCGGTGTTGGCGTCGGCTTCTCTAGGGTAGAGGGATCTTCTGTTGCCGGTGTTATTACTATTGTTGTGGCCGTTGCCCTCCGTCGTTACAAGATGGCCGCCCCTCCTCCATTTAACATGCCTTCATCTCTAGGTCTATGTTCGATGTGTTGGCGGTCATGAAAACGAATTCTTCCTTCCTTTTCGTCACCACAACTCGTTCCTTTTCGAGATCGATCTTTGTCTTTCTCATTGAACAACTTTTCTTTGTTGAGTCGTTTGTACATGTCATGGGCCAAGATCAACTAAACAAAGTTCTTAGCCAAGGCGTATAATGCTAAATTGAACAACAAGAGAACTTACGTGATCTATCGGTGACTTGCCATTCTCATGCTGCCCAACAAAGTCTCAAGGTAGCCGTGGTATTTGTTAACGCACTTTTGGATGAGACTCCACCTACGTGTCGTCGCATTTGTGTTGTGTTCCATGTGCATCTTGTGACACTATTTGTCGATGGCAGTAAACTTTGTTTGTCGGCTACGTGGGCGTGGGACGGACACGAATGGGAGGGCGGCATGCGAGAGAAATGAAATGGGTGGCGGGAAGAAAGGGAAGGTGGAATAGATTACAGTTGTACATAGTTAGCTTGTATGGTTGCCACTTATGTCTAGCATGCCTAGGTGGTCCCATGTGGGTCGAGGTTGGCCTACACTAGTAGAAAACGGGGCTTTTGCACCGGTTGGTAAAGCCCATATATACCGGCTGCCCAACCGGTGCTACGCATCCGGTGCTACACATCAGTTGCGAACCAGTGCTAAAGGGGCATCACGTGGCAGCTGCCGAGCGCCCGGGCGAGAGGACCTTTAGGTGATAACGGGTCTGCCGCGGCAGCAAAACATCCCAAAACGCTGCCGCGGCAGAACCCCACTACCGGTGCCATTTTTTATATCCAATTTTTATTTTGAATTATTTTCCACTCCATCTTATTTTCTTTTTTAGTTATTTGACAAGTTTAGTCTCTAACTACATTTATCTCTAGTCAAATTACTTACTCATGGTCGAACTTCCCACTCGGTCACCATCCTCCCACTACTCTAGCACTAACACGTTTAACTTCTGAGTTCCATCCTGTCCTGCATCCAAGTGCTTTGCGCACATGTATGTGATACTAGTATCATATCAATCCTATTAACATGTTGGTCGATGTCACATTTCTTTATTGTTTGAATTTCAAATAATTCTTTTAATAAAAAAAGTAATGATGTAATAATAATCTTGAATAAATAAATAAATAAACATTAACTTTTTAATTTGTATTATATTTAATTATTTTAATTTTAAATTTTTTTATAAACCCGGGTGAATTTAGATGTAACTTTTTCCCACAATCATTTTTATATATTATACGTTTTTTTTCCGATGCCGTATGCAAAAATTAATGCGGTTTAACCCTTTTCTAAACTTTTTATGCAAAAAAAGTCAAATTTCAAATTTGTTAATTTTCCCTAATAGTAGATTGCGTAACATATAGGAATCTCAAAAGATTTTATTTTTTGAATTTTCTATCATTTTATTTTATATTTTACAAAGTTAAAAAAGCGATCCGGGGGGGGGGGTGTGGAGGTGCGTGGGGAGCAGGACAATCTTTAGCACCGATTCGTAACACAAACCGGTGCTAAAGGGGTTCACGAACCGGTGCTAAAGGTTTCGCGGCTGACGCCAACCCTTTAGCACCGGTTCGTGGCACGAACCGGTACTAAAGATCCCGCTCGAACCGGTGCTAAAATTTTGGCCACTTGAACCGGTGCTAATGTACCCTTTAGTCTGGATTCGTAGCCGGTCCGATGCTAATGCTCTTTGGAGCCAAAAACCAAAGCCTCCTTTTCTACTAGTGCTGGGGTATCGGATAGTATTTTCGGCCGCGTCGGACCTAATCCACATTTGGGGGCTGCGGGTTTGGAGAGGCCTATGGAGGATGCCATAGGAGATGTTTTCGTGCTACAAATTGTATAACTTACATGCGCGATCTATGTATTTTTGATCTTTTTATGCATGATATAATTACACATGTTTAAGTTTCGTACACGCATAACTGCATCCATTACCTACCTGTAATTTTTTTTTTTAGTTTTCTGAACTTTGAAAATACCTTGATTTCCAAAAACACGTTGATTTTTTTTCTCACATACGGGCCTTCCTATTGGGTCGAATGTTGAGTTTACTGGCCCCTCTACGCGGTCACATGAATTCTACAGTTCTACTTTGATGCTTGCAGTTGCACATACAAGTTGTTAGCTGCAAAATGGTCAAAGAATCAACAACGTTCACTTTCCCAGTGAAGTTCATTTGAAATTACTTACTCGTTGAGCGGAACTAATTTTTGATGCAACTGAGGGGAATGCAGGAGGCGGCGTACATGGCGTCGGCGTGGCGCGCCAAGACGATCGGGCCGACGGTGCCTGCGTCCTACGTCGGCGACGACCGGCTCCCGTCGGACACAAAGTACGGCTTCCACCTCTTCGAGCTCACCGCCGCGCCATGCGTCTCCTGGCTGTCCACCCACCCGCCGCGCTCCGTCGTGTTCGCCTCCTTCGGCAGCCTGTCCAACCTGGACCCTGCCGAGATGCGGGAGGTCGCGGAGGGCCTCCTCGACGCCGGCCGCCCGTTCCTTTGGGCCGTCCGCTCCTCCGAGTCCCACAAACTGCCCGCCGGCTACGCCGACGCGGTCACGCCGCGCGGCGGGATGGTGGTCTCATGGTGCCCGCAGCTGGAGGTGCTGGCGCACCCGGCCGTGGGGTGTTTCCTGACCCACTGCGGGTGGAACTCTACGGCGGAAGCGCTGGTCGCCGGCGTGCCGATGGTGGCGCTGCCGCAGTGGACGGACCAGCCGATGAACGCCAAGTACGTGGAGGCCGTGTGGAAGGCGGGAGTGCGTGTGCGTCCGGCCGCCGAGGACGGGCTCGCGCGGAGGGAGGAGGTGGCGAGCGGGATCAAGGAAGTGATGGACGGCGAGAGGAGCGAGGAGTACAGGAAGAACGCCGCCGCGTGGGCGGAAAAGTCCAGGGCGGCAAGCAGGGAGGGCGGGAGCTCCGACACGAACATCGCCGAGTTCGTCGCCAAGTACGCGTCATCCGAGTGATTTGATCATCTAAAGTACATTTGTACCCGACGCTGGCTTGTTGGCTGGAAATAAAGTACTGTAGATTATAAAAAATACAGTATGAGCATCTAAAAAGGATTTTTAAAACTTGTTCTCAAATGGACATCGACATCAAAATTCACCTTCACATTTGTCCATCAGCAAGAGGAAACTGATCAAAAATATAGGTGGGGTAGTGGGTCGCGGTAATAGAAGATCTCTACAACGTAGTATTAAGGTGGAAGTGGTGAAATACTGATGGTATGACAACCCCGCACAAGGTGCAAGTTACAAAAAGACCAAGGAAGAACGGTGATGACAGTTTGGATATGGATGACAATTCGCCGGGAGCAATAAAAATCATAGGATATAATGACCGCGTCCTACAAGGGCGCGGCCGTCCGGGCTCTGCTAAATTTCACTAAGCGGAGTTGCCCGGATGTTTTATTTATATCGGAAACTCACCTAGAGGAGTGGCCGGCAGAATGTCTTAAGCGAAGGTTGCGAATGGATTTTAAGGAGGTGATACAGAGTAACGGATGAAGTGGTGGTCTACTACTGCTGTGGAAGAAAGAAGTTCATATCTCACTTCGTTATAAAACTAATATCGATGTTGTGGTCGGGACTGGGGCAGAGAATGTGTGGCGTTTTACTGGATTTTAAGGAGAGCCACGATGGCAGGATAAGCACTTCACTTGGCAGTACTTCCATGATCTTCATGCATCGTGAATTTTCCTTGGCTAGTGATGGGCGACATCAATAAGATTATGTACCCTTTTGAGAAGGAGGGGGGAACCAAAGACCTCAACACTATATGAAGGCCCTCAGAGATGCGACGGAGGAGTGCAACTTGTCGGATTTTGGGTATACCAGACCCAAGTTTACATGGCATAGAGGAAGAATTTGAGAACGTTTGGATCGTGCTTTGACAAATGAAGCTTGGAATACAAAATTTGGGGATGCAGTTTTACAAAATATGCAATTAGCAATAAATCTATTCCAGATGGATGAAATGATACGGTGATCGTGTTAATTCCCAAGGTTGAAAATCCAGAATTGGTTACCCAATATAGGCCTATAAGCCTCTACAATGTTCTGTACAGGGTAATATCTAAGATGATTGCTTTCCGGTTGAAACATATTCTTGATGATTTTATATCCCCGGTGCAAAGTGCTTTTGTGCCTGGGAGGTTGATTACGGACAATGTTCTGATTGCATATGAATGCATGCACAAGATCAAGGATAGAAAGAAAGGAAAATGGGGGTACTGTGCGGTAAAACTTGATATCCGTAAGGCGTATGACCGTGTTGAATGGAATTTTCTAGAAATTATGCTGAGAAGGCTTGGTTTTTAGCAAGGTTTTATTGACCTTTTGATGATGTGTGTTCGTTCTGTGAAGTATAAGATCAGATTTCACAATCAAGAAACTAATTATTTTACTCTGAGTAGAGGACTTAGACAGGGAGATCCACTTTCTCCTTATTTATTTCTAATTTGTGTAGCGAGTCTTTCAAGTTTACTGGCTCATAGAGAGGAGGTTCGTGGTATGGAAGGTGTCAGGGTTTGCAGAAATGCGCCATCAGTATCTCATTTACTCTTTCTCATTTACTCTTTGCTGATGATTCCCTAATCCTTATCAAGACAGATATGACTAATGCAACCTCATTGAGATAGGTACTTGGTCAATACTGTGCAAACTCGGGACATCTGGTTAGTGAGGCCAAGTGTACTATGTATTTCACCCCAAATATTGACCCAGATGTAAGGGCAGAATTATGTTCAGAACTAAACATCATGACCGAAGCTTTGTTATATAAATATCTTGGACTACCTGCAATGGTAGGTGTGGACCGAAGTGATAGTTTCATGTACTTGTTGGAGAGGATTATTAAAAGATTAGAAGTATGGAAGGAGAAGTGCCTCTCAATGGGTGGTAAGGAAATTCTTCTAAAAGCTGTTATACAGTCTATATCAGTTTATGTTATGTATGTTTTTAATATTCCCAAGAAGTTGCTCAAGGAAATGACTGATGCAATGTCAATTTTCTGGTGGGGAGATACGGAGGAACATAATCGTATGCATTGGATGGCTTGGTGTAAAATGGGTATCCCCAAGAAGCTTTGAGGAGTAGGCTTTAGAGATCTGCATGATTTCAACCTTGCTATGTTGGCAAAGCAAAGCTGGTGATTAATTTCAAATCCAGATTCATTATGTGTCCAAATATTACGAGCTAAATACTATCCTGATGGCAATCTTTTAAAGTATGGCCCTAAAAAAGGCACATCTTTTACTTGGCAAAGTATTATTGCATGAATAAATGTTTTTAAGCGTGGATTTATATGGAGAGTTGGCAATGGAGAGTTGATCAATATATGGGACGACCCTTGGATTCAAGTAGCCTAGACATAATGATCCAAACTCCAAAAGAACAAATATTGCTAAAGTATGTGAGAGAAGTCATCAATTTGGACACAATGCAATGTGATGAAGTGGTGGTGAAGGAATTATTTAACCCGATCGATGCAATGAGAATCTTGAGAATTCCACTGAGTGAAAACATGACTGAAGATTTTATTTCATGGCACATGACAAAATCCAGCAAATTTTTCAGTCAGATCTGCATACTATGTTCAATGGAACCATCTACATGGGCAAAAGTTAGACCAGGCAGCAGATCAGAGCTCCTCCTCCCATAATCCGGTTTGGGAAATTTTGTGGAAACTTAAAGTCCCAAGAAAAGTTAAAATTTATATATGGAGGGCTCTTCATGGTACTAAACCAGGAATGTATGTACTTGCAAACAAGCATATACATGTATCGGGGCAGTGTCCAGTTTGTGCGCAGGGTGCAGAAGACGTGAAGCATCTTATTTTTACGTGTAATCGTGCGAGAGATGTGTGGGAAGCCCTTGGAGTAAAGAAAACAATACAAGAGGCAATTGTGGTGGACAGATCAGGATCTACGATCTTAGATGAAATCCTTCGAAATAATTTTCGTAAACCTTCAGTTCTAGGGTCTCTTGGCTTGAAGGATACAATTGCAGTGGCAACATGGTATATCTGGTGGTAAACGAGACAGTACTGCAAAGGTGAACATGTTGTTTCGCCACCAATGACAGCGCTCTCTATCCTTGGTTTGGCCTTGGATTATGGTGGAGCTGAATCAGGAGCGGAGGCACGAGTTGTGGCCTGGAAAAAATCAGAACCCAATTGTTACAAACTTAATATTGATGCATGTTTCTTTCCTCATGGCACAGGTTTAGTTGCTGCGGTGCTTCGAGATCACAAAGGAAGAGTTGTTGCTGGTAAAATTTGGATTGGAGAAAATTTCTTAAATGCTAGTAGTATGAGGCAAGTGCTCTTTTGAGAGGGCTGGTTGAGGATCTGGGATGTGCTCCTGTTATAATTGAGTCAGATTGCCTAGAAATAGTGCAAGCTTTTAATGGAGAGAGTGAGGTTTGGAGCCCTTATTCTGCTATCCTCTTTGACTGCTACCTCTGATGGCACAAAGAATTGGCAACATCGTGGTGCAACATTGTCCAAGAGAAGCTAATGGTGTGGCACATACTCTGGCTAGATACTCGTTTAATTCTAGCACTACTTTTTTCTTGGCCGATGATCCCCCTAGTTCTATTATACCAGCTGTAATGAAAGATGTAACATTTTATTGAACTCAGGCAGCAAGTATTACGCACTCTTTTCCTTACCAGGGTACCTAAGGGGGCTGGAAGGTTTTTAATGAGGCGGCTTCCTTGCTTAATATAGTGTGAATTTAAAAAAAGGTGGAAGCGGTGACGATGTGCGGAAGCAAAAAATTGACATCTCCTCATGATGAACCGTGCCACGGTAAAAAAAGTCACTAATTTCAAAATAAAACTCTAATCCATTACTGTGTACATTCCTTAATATCCACACCAAGGCATGTTTTTTATGAGGGATTATACAGTTAGTTCTTAGAAGCCTAATATAAATAAACATTATATTACAAAGAACCGATGGAAAATGGCTATTCACCGGTGATTCGGGATGGTGCAATGTAGTTACCTTTTTGTAGGGATTTGTTTTTACAGAAATGCGTGGAAAAGTGATATCAACTAATTATGCGAGATGCATGGTCGCACTGACTAACATGAATCTAATTGTGTCTCGTATAAGAAGTGTCAAATCCATAAATCATGTGATGGAACTCCTTCTTGTGCACCCCTTATCATGCTCTTTGAACTTCTCTTGCCAACAAAAATAACAGTTCTTACACTATCAATGCATGCAATCTATGTTGTACAACATCTAAAACCTCTTTTTTCCGACAAGAGGTGTGTAGTGTCTTCTGCGTTTGGCTCTGTCGGATAAACTTTGCCAAAGACAACAAAAACTACTCCATATGGCATCAGTGCATGTGCTCTCGCTTATGCGCAAGTAATCATCAACGAGATCACCTAGTACTCAATATGCAAGCTGCCGAATGGCCGTCGAACATTTTTGGTAAGAGGAGAAGCCAATCTTACCGGTAGCATCGCGTTTGGCCTTGAAGTAGTCATTATATTCCCTCACGCCATCAAGAATCTCGAGGAACAATTTTTTGGACATCCGATAGCGGCGACGGAATGTCTTTGGGTTGTACGCTGGATCGGTTAGGTGGAAGTAGTCCCTCATAAGGCCTGCTTGGCCACCTACTCGACCGCGTTCGGTGTTGGCCTTGCGCTTCACCGACGATCCACCCCTATAATTTAGCAGCATGTAGTGGTTGTGTGTCATGCTCGTAGCGGCAACAAAAAGTTCGGTCTCACCGTCGAACTCCTCATCCGACGATGATTCGATGACATTCTTGTAGAAAAACTCGATTGAATTAATCCATGTACACAAGTAATGCAAATGGTTAATTTATATATGCATATTCAATGTCCATACCTACGCCCCATGCACTACAAGAGAAAGAAATTTGGGAGGTGATACGTCTGTTGCGGTCAGAAACCCACCGGCGGGCAGCGACTGGCAACACCGTAGAGCCGGGAACAACTCAGGGCTGCGGCTGGCCCCAGTCCCTCAGAGCGACGGCCCGCAAAGCCTTCTGGTCACACGTCCGATGCTGTCGCAAGGGCGTGCCACCTGACCTATACCTGGTCGGGAAGGTGTTGGATGATGCCTCGCTTAGTTTCCTGCATGGCATACACGTAAACGTTAAATACGAGCCTCGATCGGCTCTCGAGTTGTCTCGTGAATCGGCTCAAAGAGCCGATCCACCCATGATTCGTACGGGGTGTACGAATATATGGTGGTCCTGCTTGATCAAGATAAAGCTAAAGCGATCTACGACGATTTAGGGTTTTCACCGCATAATCGGATCATCCTACTCACGATTGGGCCTCGCGCTCGCGTACGGTGATCGTAAGCCGATCCTAGACAGGGCCTAAAAACCAACACGAGGTTGATCCCCGGAACATCCTGTCTAGGGCTAGCAAACTACACCCTACACGCCGCTGGATCCTCCAACCCTTTGTAAGGCCAACTATTGCGGAATTAAACTAATCCTTGAAGAACAAGGAGCAACCGTAACGGATCGGATCTACTAAACAATGATCAAGCGGGGTGCCGCCCCTACACCTAAGATAGGTGTAAGGGCGGCTAGATGTATAAGGGTTGCACTACGACAGCATATGATACGAAGAACAATGCTAACCCTAACACATCTAAGATAACTACGTTGCTCGCCATCAAAAAGGCTTCAGCACGAGCAACGCATGAACAACGTAAGAAGCTTGTGCTGCCTAGATCGCAAGATGCGATCTAGGCAGCATGGTGCTTACCAGGAGAAACCCTCGAGACGAAGGAGTTGGCGATGCGCCGAGATTGATTTGTGTTGAACGTTGGTTGTTGTTTATTCCATAAATCCTAGATACATATTTATAGTCCGGGGGACTTTCTGATTCAGGCGTGCACCTAACCGTGCACGGGTCAAACTCTGTCTTCTAATCTAAGATACGACCTACTATATTACAGATACACGGGCATGCTAGCCCAAACTTTGCATATAAGGCCGATTCACGTATTTCTTCTGTACATAATCTTTAAGCCCATCTTGATCGCGGCCCACTTCTGACCTGGTCAAATTCCGGTGATAACACATGCCCCCCTGGTTTTGGAATCGATAATTCCAAAATCACTCTGTTTTTTCTTCGTCGGGTCATGTCATGGCAGAGCAGAACCGTCGCAGCATTCCTCATCATGATGCCCTGTCTTCTCAACTATTCCGCGTGATTTGACCGCTGTTTTTGGGCACCGCCTCCTCGGAAACTGCTGTGGCATTGAATTTCTACTATAGCCCCTTTACTTAAACGCCTTGAGAAGTTTGCCACTTCATCCCTTTGCTCTGTTCTGGCCATCGGCACCCAAAAAACCCCCAATCTCCCATAGCCATGTCTTCCTCTTCTTCCTCCTCTCGCGAGCCGACGCCGGAGTGGGGCTCGTTGGCGGCGCACGACATTCTCGCCCCGACGACGTGGGACAAAGAGGAACATGATTCCTCCATCTGGTCTGAGGATGAAAAATCCCTGACCGATGGAGAGGGCGACCTTCAATTCCTCGTCGAAGGGGAAGAGGAGGCAGAGAGCGAGGACGACCGCTTCTCCTGGGATGATTTCACCTCCTCCGAGGAAGAAGCGGAGGAGGACGACGATGACTCCCTTGAAGGTTACCCACCAGCAAAGCGCCTCCGCACCTGGTGGGACGATGACAGCGATGACGATGATGATGAAGATGAGGCTCCCGTAGAAGGCTACGGAAGCTCCGATGAGGAGCCTATCAGCAGCTGCGCCGGAGGCAGCAACGACGAGGGCAGCAATGGCCCCTAGATTAGGGATCAGTAGTAGTAGTTGGCTTTTGCCCTCTTCTTCCCTGAGCAATCGGCTCTTTCTTTGTAAGAGATCCCTCTATTAATGAAGAAAATATTCCTCAATTAATTTCGCTTCCTTGTCGACTTTGCCGATCGTCGAATGGAGTCGCCGTACAAAGAGCCGATAGCCGGACATCGGCTCGCATTGCAATCTGAGGCCAAGCTGTTGCCTAACCACGCGGTCCAACAGGTCTTACTAGGCCTAATTCTCGTCCGAACCATCAGATTGAACTCCTCAGCAATCTCACATCATGACTTCTGGTCTGAACCGATTCCGTTAACTTGCTAATTTGAGCTTATTCCTCTAGAGTCGATATCAGCGTATCGGCTTTGTTATTCTGAAGTCGATGCCCGTGCATCGGCTGTATTTGCATACTGTTATCTCCGTATGTTTTCTCAAGTCGATGTCTGCGCATCGGCTGTGATTTTTTTTTACTGGCCGATTTAAAATCGGCCTCCATACCTTACTGCCCATCATCCCACATGCTTGGGAAATACTTCTTGAGGTGTTGACCATTGACGGCTATTGGGAACTTCTCGCCGTCCAACTCTTCCAACATGTATGCATTACCCTTCAAGGCCTGGACGACTTTGTACGGACCGTGCCAATTAGGAGACCACTTGCCATATGCCTTGTCCCTGGTTCCTAACGGCAACACAGCTTCCCATACTAGATCACCAACTTGAAACTCCTTTGGTCTAACCTTCTTATTGTAGGCACGAGCTACCCTGGCTTTGTTCTCCTTAATCTTCTCCAACGACCAAAGCCTAAGTTATGTTGCGTCCTCAATAGTGTCACTCATCAAAGCTGCATATTCTTCCGCTGTCAGATCATTCTGAAACGTGACACGTCTTGATCCAGCCGTAATTTCCCAAGGTAATACGGCTTCCTGTCCATAGACAAGCTGGTACGGCGAAGTCTTTATAGCTCCATGGCACGACATGCGGTAGGCCCATAACGCTTCTGACAACTTCTCATGCCAATCCCTAGGATTCTCGTCAATCTTTCTCTTGATCAGCTTGATTAAGCTCTGATTGGACGCTTCAGCTTGCCCATTAGCCTGAGCATAGTACGGAGATGATCGGATCAGTTTAATCCCCATGTCGTCGCAGAACTTCCTGAATTCTTTAGAAACAAAGACCGAACCTCTCCATCGGTCGTGATAGTTTGGGGAATCCCGAACCTATGAATCACGTGTTCTTTCACAAACTTGATCACATCTTCTGATTTCACCTTCTTCATAGGGACGGCTTCCACCCACTTGGTGAAGTAATCTGTGATGGCCAAAATCCATTCATGTTTTTTACTCGACGCCGGATGTATTTTGCCGATCATATCCATGCCCCACCCCGGAACGGCCAAGGCTTGATGATAGGGTTCATCGCCGATGCCGGTACCATCCGAATCTTCCCGAACATCCGGCACGCTTGGCACCCCTTGTAGTAATTGAAGCAATCTTCAAGCATGGTGGGCCAATAAAACCCTGAGCGCCTGATTAGCCACTTCATCTTGTGAGTCGACTGATGAGTTCCACAGGCGCCTTCATGCACCTCATGTAAGAGCCGATTAGACTCAGTTGGTCCCAGGCACTTGAGTAGCAACCCTTCCAACGTCCTGTAGAACATGTCGTCCCCTATGAGGACATACTTCATGGCTTTGTATCTTATCCGTTTAGGTGCCCCCGAGCCGAATCTTTTAAGTAATTGAAGATTTCGGCTCTCCAATCATCCTGTTCCAGGAATTGTACTCGAACTTCGACCCGTCAGGTATATCTATGTAGCCCGACGCCATTTGTGCGAGATTGTTGGCCTCGGTGTTTTGGGATCTTGGGACCCAATTAAAGTTGATGTACCGAAACTGTGTCATCAACTCACGGCATTCCATCCAATATGGGAAAAGCGATTCACTCTCGCACTTATATTCGTCCGTGAGCTGGTTAATCACCAACTTGGAGTCTCCAAAAGCTCCTACCGCCCGCCTCGGCTTCCAGTAGCAACTCCATCCCCTTACGTACCACCTCATATTCTGCTACGTTGTTGGTGCAAGGGGTAGATAATCCGATGGAGAAGGAGTATTCTGCCCCCGAGGCGACACGAGCGGAATGCCGATGCCACAACCATCGTCGCAAGCCGATCCATCGAAGAACATAGCCCATGCACGTATAGATAGTGCTGCTATATTGGTACTGATTCGCTCAGCTATGAGATCGGCCAATGCTTGCCCTTTGACTGCTTTCGCAGGCCGATACCGGAGATCGAACTCCGACAACGCAAACATCCACTTACCCAGTCGGCCTTTCAACACAGGGGCCGACAGCATGTGCTTGACAACGTCTGACTTGCACATAACGAAGATCTCTGCCGTCAAAAGGATGTGATGCAGGCTGCGGGTAAAGAACGAGCAGAGGCACGGTTCTCGACCTCAGGATACCTTGCTTCCGCGTCCAACATCCTTCTGCTGAGGTAGAAAACGACCTTTTCAACGCTCTCGTAGAGTTGCACCACTACCGAGGCGATGGACGTGTCAGCTACCGACAAGTAGATGTAGAACGGCCTGTCTTGCCGGGGCGGAACTAGCACAGGCGGCGTCGTCAGATACCTTTTAATTTCATCAAACGCCTGCTGCTGTTCTGCCCCCCAGTGAAATTCGTCATCAGACTTAGTCTTCACCAGTGCCATGAATGGCTCGATTCGTCCTGACAGATTAGAGATGAATCGTCGGACAAAATTGATCTTGCCGATGAGACGTTGGAGCTCCTTCTTCGTGGTGGGCGGTTGCATGGTGCGCACCGCCTCTTGACTCTTCAGGCCGATTTCAGCTCCCCGTTCATGAACCAGAAAACCTAGGAACTGACCAGCCGTCACACCGAAGGCACACTTCTTCGGGTTCATTCTCAGTCCGAACTTCCGAGTTCGGTCTAGGACGCGCCGTAAATCACCCAAGTGTCCCTCCATGGAGACAGATTTGACTACCACGTCGTCGATATAGATTTCCACCAACTTCCCGATCAGATCATGAAATATATAATTCATAGCTCGTTGGTACGTTGCACCAGCATTCTTCAACCCAAAGGTCATGAATACATATTCAAACAAGCCTACTGCCCCTGGTACTCTGAATGCGGTCTTGTGTATATCTTCCGGAGCCATGAAGATTTGGTTATAGCCGGCGTTGCCATCCATGAAGCTCAACACCTTGTGGCCAGCAGCTGCATTGATCAGTGTTTCTGCCACAGGCATCGGATACTCGTCCTTTGGAGTGGCTCTGTTGAGATCTCGGAAATCGATGGCCACACGCCATCGGCCGTCCTTCTTCTCTACAGGAACGATACTGGAGATCCACTCAGCATACCTGCATGGCCTGATGAACCCGGCGGCCAACATTTTCTCGATTTCTTTCTTGACTTCTTCCAGAATTTCGGCCCTCATCTGACGTGCTCGTTGCTGGAACGGCCGAAATCCTTTCTTAAGGGGGAGCCGATGTTCAATGATGCTCCTGTCTAACCCGGCATCTCTGTGTAGTCCCATGCAAAGCAATCTGGGTATTCTTTCAATAGAGCAATCATCTGACTCCTGAGCTGTGGATCTAACTTCTTGCTGATAAAAGTTGGTCGCGGCTTATCCCCGTGGCCGATGTCGAGTTCCTCTAGCTCATCAGCCGAGGTGAACCCATACCCTAGCTTTCCGTCACCTGTGAGGTCGACGCCAAATACTGGGAGAGCCGGTGGTGCGGATAACACGGTCCGATCGCTGGAATCGGCCTCCATCTTGATCATCACCAGGATCTTGTGGCAGTGTCGGGGCCGATCGCGTGGACCAGCTCCCTCTTTATCCTTGCTATGAGAGCAGCTGCCCTCGTCACTACCCTTACCAGGGCGGTACCCAAGTTCTACCATGTTGATGTTGAACAAGTGTCCTGGCTGGCACCTCCCAGGGTACATATCTTCCGCCATGCCGACGGCGTATGCCGGTGAACTCGGCACTTCCGGTGCTGCCAATGCGCATGGCATCGGTGGACGGGACTGGAGCGGCACCTCTCCTTGATAGGTCCCGAGAGCTGGTCCTGACAGAGGGTACTGATGGCTCATGATTTCCTGGATCACGCGCAGAGCGACACGCTCCAAAGTGTTCGCCAGGCTCCCAGAGTGGCGGTGCAGCGAATGAGCCACCATGAAGTTGACCTCCTGACGCAGCGACCTGGTGCGTTCTTCTGACGGGGCGGACAGGTCCACTCCATCGAGCGCGCCTTCAGGTGAGAACCCCTTCCACCTGATGCCATGGGAGCGGGTTCTGTGGAAAGAGCCGATGAGGTCGGCTCCGAGGACTGCCTTGCTCTCGTCATGTTTCTTCTTGAGCTCGTTAGTCAGATCCTCGTACTTGACCGGAGTGCTTTCTGCCATCTCGGATGTAGATGGCGATGCGGTGGATGTCGAAGATTGTCCCACCGGGCGTGCCAGAATGTGTTGCGGTCAGAAACCCACCGGCGGGCAGCGACCGGCAACACCGTAGAGCCGGGAACAACTCGGGGCTGCGGCTGGCCCCGGTCCCTCGGAGCGACGGCCCGCAAAGCCTTCTCGGTCACACGTCCGATGCCGTCGCAAGGGCGTGCCACCTGACCTATACCTGGTCGGAAGGTGTTGGATGATGCCTCGCTTAGTTTCCTGCATGGCATACACGTAAACGTTAAATACGAGCCTCGATCGGCTCTCAGGTTGTCCTGTGGATCGGCTCAAAGAGCCGATCCACCCATGATTCGTACGGGGTGTTGATACGTCTCCGACGTATCGATAATTTCTTATGTTCTATGCCATATTATTGATGATACCTACATGTTTTATGCACACTTTATGTCATATTCGTGCATTTTCTGGAACTAACATATTAACAAGATGCCGAAGTGCCGCTCTCGTTTTCTGCTGTTTTTGGTTTCGAAATCCTAGTAACGAAATATTCTCGGAATTGGACGAAACAAAGACCCAGGGGCCTATTTCGCCACGAACCTTCCAGAAGACCGAAGAGCATACGAAGTGGGGCCACGAGGTGGCCAAACCACAAGGCGGCGCGGCCAGAGGGGGGCCCTCGTCAGCCCCCCGACTCTGCCCTTCCGCCTACTTAAAGCCTCCGTCGCGAAACCCCGATGCGAAAAAACTACGATACGGAAAACCTTACCGAGACGCCGCCGCCGATCCCATCTCGGGGGATTCCGGAGATCTCCTCCGGCACCTCGCCGGAGAGGGGATTCATCTCCCGGAGGACTCTACACCGCCATGGTCGCCTCCGGAGTGATGAGTGAGTAGTTCACCCCTGGACTATGGGTCCATAGCAGTAGCTAGATGGTTGTCTTCTCCTCATTGTGCTTCATTGTTGGATCTTGTGAGCTGCCTAACATGATCAAGATCATCTATCTGTAATACTCTATGTTGTGTTTGTCGGGATCCAATGGATAGAGAATACCATGTTATGTTAATTATCAAGTTATTACATATGTGTTTTTTATGATCTTGCATGCTCTCCGTTATTAGTAGAGGCTCTGGCCAAGTTTTTGCTCTTAACTCCAAGAGGGAGTATTTATGCTCGATAGTGGGTTCATGCCTGCATTGACACCTGGGACAGTGACACAAAGTTCTAAGGTTGTGTTGTGTTGTTGCCACTAGGGATAAAACATTGGCGCTATGTCCGAGGATGTAGTTGTCGATTACATTACGCACCATACTTAATGCAATTGGTCTGTTGCTTTGCAACTTAATACTGGAAGGGGTTCGGACGATAACTCGAAGGTGGACTTTTTAGGCATAGATGCAGTTGGATGGCGGTCTATGTACTTTGTCGTAATGCCCAATTAAATCTCACTATACTTATCATGCCATGTATGTGCATTGTTATGCTCTCTCTATTTGTCAATTGCCCGACTGTAATTTGTTCACCCAACATGTTGTTATCTTATGGGAGAGACACCTCTAGTGAACTGTGGACCCCGGTCCATTCTTTTAATACTGAAATACAAATCTGCTGCAATACTTGTTTTACTGTTTCCTCTGCAAACAATCATCTTCCACACAATACGGTTAACCCTTTGTTACAGCAAGCCGGTGAGATTGACAACCTCACTCGTTTCGTTGGGGCAAAGTACTTTGGTTGTGTTGTGCAGGTTCCACGTTGGCGCCGGAATCTCCGGTGTTGCGCCGCACTACATCCCGCCGCCATCAACCTTCAACGTGCTTCTTGACTCCTACTGGTTCGATTAAACCTTGGTTTCTTACCGAGGGAAACTTGCCGCTGTGCGCATCACACCTTCCTCTTGGGGTTCCCAACGGACGTGTCAACTACACGCATCAAGCAAATTTCTGGCGCCGTTGCCGGGGAGATCAAGACACGCTTCAAGGGGAGTCTCCACTTCCCAATCTCTTTACTTTGTTTTTGTCTTGCTTTATTTTGTTTACTACTTTGTTTGCTGCATTATATCAAAACACAAAAAAATTAGTTGCTAGCTTTACTTTATTTACTGTCTTGCACTCTATATCAAAAACACAAAAAAAATTAGTTTACTTGCATTTACTTTATCTAGTTTGATTTATTTACTACTGCTAAAATGGCCAACCCTGAAAATACTAAGTTGTGTGACTTCACTAGCACAAATAATAATGATTTCCTATGCACACCTATTGCTCCACTCGCTACTACAAAGATAATTCTTTGAAATTAAACCTCGCTTTATCGAATCTTGTCATGAGAGAGCAATTTTCCGGTGTTAGTTCGATGATGCTCGCTGCCCATCTCAATAATTTTGTTGAACTATGTGAAATGCAAAAATATAAAGATGTAGATGGTGACATTATAAAATTAAAATTGTTCCCTTTCTCATTAAGAGGAAGAGCTAAAGATTGGTTGCTATCTCTCGCCTAAGAATAGTATTGATTCATGGACTAAATGCAAGGATGCTTTTATTGATAGATATTATCCCCCTGCTAAAATTATATCTTTGAGGAGTAGCATAATGAATTTTAAACAATTGGATAATGAACATGTTGCTCAAGCTTGGGAAAGAATGAAATCTTTGGTTAAAAATTGTCCAACCCATGGACTGACTACTTGGATGATCATCCAAACCTTCTATGCAGGACTAAATTTTTCTTCGCGGAATTTATTGGATTCAGCTGCTGGAGGTACCTTTATGTCCATCACTCTTGGTGAAGCAACAAAGATCCTTGATAACATGATGGTTAATTACTCTGAATGGCACACGGAAAGAGCTCCACAAGGTAAGAAGGTAAATTCTGTTGAAGAATCCTCTTCCTTGAATGATAAGATTGACGCTATTATGTCTATGCTTGTTAATGGTAGGACTAATGTTGATCCTAATAATGTTCCGTTAGCTTCATTGGTTGCTCAAAATTCTAGACCACATCCTGCTAATGGTAATTCTTATGGTAGATATGTTTCACCTAATGAGGAAAAGATGTTAGAAATTGAAAGGTCCACCAAGAGCTTCATGCAATCACAAGTATGAGCAAAATAAATTGTTTACTAAAACTATGAATGAGCAATCTACCTTGTTGAAGAAAATAGGAAATCAACTTGAAAATTTGAATATGGAGATTTCTGGGTTGCAAACTAAACTTGCAAATGCCGAAGACCGAATCTCATACATGTCTGCGTCACAATCTTCTTTAATTAATAAAATGGCTGCTAAACCCGATGATATTGAAAATAAA